>NW_007251637.1:83609-93357 GCF_000164805.1 Carlito syrichta
ACGTATGCAGGTATCTTTTTTGTAGAATGATTTGAGTTCCTCTGGGTATATTCCCAATAGGGGAATTGCTGGGTCACATGGAAGGTCAATTTCTAGTCCCTTCAGAAATAGCCACACTGTGTTCCAAAGAGGTTGTATTAGTCTGCATTCCCATCAGCAGTGAAGAAGTGTTCCTTTTCCCCCACATCCTTGCCAACAACCATTGTTTGTTTTATTAACGATGGCCTTTCTTACAGGGGTTAGGTGGTAACTCAATGTGGTTTTGATTTACATTTCTTTAATGATGAGTGAGGCTGAGCAGTTTTTCATGTGTCTGTTGGCCACCCGTATATCTTCTCTTGAGAAGTATCTATTCCTGTCTTTTGTCCACTTTTTAAAGGAGGTGTTTGATTTCTTTTTTTTTTTGGCACGTTTGAGCTCCTTGTAGATCCTAGATGTTAGGCCTTTGTCAGATATACAGTTGGCAAATATTTTTTTCCCATTCTGTGGACTATCTCTTTGCTTTCTTGATGGTTTCTTTGACTTTGCAGAAGATTGTCAGTTTTATGAGGTCCAACTTGTCTATCTTATCTCTTATGGCCTGGGGACTTCAGGATTTGGTCAGAAATCGTTTGCCAGTTCCAACTTCCATTAGATTGTTTCCTGCATTTACTAAGTTTCTAACAGTTTGAGTTTTCACATTTAGGACTTTGATTCATTTAGAGTTAATTTTTGTGTATGGTGATAGGTAGGGGTCCTGTTTCAATCTTCTACATGTGTTCAGCCAGTTTTCCCAGCACCATTTACTGAATAGGTTCTCCTCTCCCCAGTGGTTGTTATTGGAGGTTTTGTCAAAGATGAGTTGGTTGAGGAGTTGAGGCTTTGCTTCTGGAATTTCTATCCTGTTTCATTGGTCTATGTGCCTGTTCTTGTACCAATACCAGGTTGTTTTGATTACTGTAGACTTATAGTAAAGTTTGAAGTCTAGAAGTGTGATACCTCATGTTTTGTTTCTTTTGCTAAGAATTGTTTTCATTTATGTTTCCATATAAACTTCTGTATTGTCATTTCCAGGTCTGAGAAGAATGATGTTGGTAACTTAATGGGTATTGCATTGAATCTGTAGATTGCCTTTTATAGGATGGACATCTTAATGATGTTGATTTTTCCTATCCATGAGCATGGGATATGTTTGTGTATTCTTGAATTTCTTTCAGTAGCGTTTTATAGTTCTCATTGTAAAGGTCCTTCATTTCTCTGGTTAGGAAGATGCAGAGGTATTTCATTTCTTTGTGGCTATTGTGAATGGAATTGTGCTTTTTATTTGGGTCTCTGCCTGCTTGTTGTTGGTGTGGAGAAATTCGACTGTCTTTCGCACATGTATTTTGTATTTTGAGACCTTACCAAAGTCTTTTATCAGTGCAAGCTGGGTTTTGACAAATTCTCTTAAGTTTCAAGTTATAGGATCATATTATCAGCAATGAAGGATAACTTGACTTCCTCTTTTCCTATTTGGATACACCTGATTTCCTTCTCTTGTCTAATTGCCTGGACTAGGACTTCCAACACAATATGAATAAAAGGGGTGAGAGTGGACAACCTTTTCTTTTTCCAGTTTTCAAGGGAAATGATTGTAGTTTCTGACCATTTAGAAATATGCTAGCTGTGGATTTGTCATAGCTGGCACTTACTATTTTGAAGTATGTTCCTTCTATACCTAGATGTTTGAGGATTTTTATCAAGAAGTGATGCTGGATTTTATCAAAAGCTTTTTCTGCATCTAATGAGATAATCATGTGGTTCTTGCTTTTACATCTGTTGATGTATTTAATGACATTTATGGTTTTGCAAATGTTGAACTAGCCCTGCATCCTGGGGATAAAGCCTACTTGATCATAGTGGATGATATTTGGGATGTGTTTTGGGATCTGATTTGCTAAAATCTTATTGAGGATTTTTGCATGTATGTTCATAAGGGAGATTGGCTTGTAGTTCTCTTTCGTTGTTGGATCTGTACTCAGTTTGGGTATCAGTGTAATGTTAACTTTGTAAAATGACTTGGGGAAAATTCTATCTTTCTCAATAACCTGGAATACTTTCAATAGGATTGGTATCAGCTCCTCCTTGTACATTTTGTAGTATTCTGCTGGAAAGCCATCTGGTCCAGGGCTTTTTATGGTAGGTAGTTTTCGTATGATAGAGTCAACTTCCTGGGTTGTTATGGGCCTATTTAGTGTCTCAGTGTCTTCTTGTTTTAACCTGGGGAGGTTGTGTGATATCAGAAAGTCCTCCATTTCATCTAGGTTTTCAAGTTTTTTTCCATATAGATGTACATAGTAATCTCTGATAATATTTTGTATTTCTTCCGGGTCAGTTGTGATTTGATCTTTTGTATTTCTGATTGTGTTTATTTAGACTTTTAATCTCTTTTTCTTGGTAATTCTGGCTAGGGGCCCATCAATCTTGTTAATTCTTTCAAAGAACCAACTTTTTGTTTTGTTGATGTTTTCTATGATATTTTTGTCCTCTATGTCCCATATTTGGGTTCTTATTTTTGTGATTTGGATTCTTCTGCTAAAGTTGGGATTTTTGTGGTCTTCTCTTTCTAGTTCTTTAGGTGATTTGCTAGGTTCTCTACTTGTGATCTTTCCATTTTCTTGATGTGTGATCGTAGAGATATGAATTCCCCCCTTAAAACTGATTTCATGGCATCCCAGAGGTTTTGGCAAGATGTTTCTTCATTTTCATTTGTTTCCAGGAATCTTTCAATTTCTTTGATTTCAGTGTTGACCCAGTCATTGTTCAGCATCATTCAGTTTATTGTTCCTGTCTTTGTGGGCTTTGGGGAAATGTTGCTGACTTTAATGTTTATTTTTATTCCACTGCAGTCTGAGAATGTGCATGGCAAGATTTCAACCGTGTGGAATTTGTTTATGCTTGCTTTATGGCCAAGAATGTGATCGATCTCAGAGTATGTTCCATGTGGTGATGAGTAGAATGTATACTCTGTAGTTGTTGGGTGAAATAATCTGTAGGTATCCACTAAGTCCATTTGGTTCTGTCAAGTTTGGGTTCTGGATCTCCTGTTGATTTTTTTGCCTCATTGATCTATCTAGAGCTGTCAGTTGGGTATTTCAGTCCCCTGCTATAATAGTGTTAGTGTCAATATCTTTCTCAGTTTATTAATTAGTTGTTTTATAAGTGCTGGTGCTCCTGTGTTGGGTGCATATATGCTTAGGATGGATATTTCTTGTTGATGGATTGAACATTTTATCATTATGTAGTGTCCTTTTGATCTTTCAAAATTTTTGATAGTTTAAGGGTTATTTTGTCTGATATTAATATTGCAACTCCTGATTTCTTTTGTGATCCACTGGCCTGAATACTCATTTTCCATCCTTTAACTTTGAGTTTGTGTGTGTCCCTTGTGGTGAGATGAGTCTCCTGGGTGCAGCAAACAATGGGGTCAGGTTTCTTATCCAGTCCACCATTCTGTGTCTTTTCAGTGGTGCATTTAGTCCATTCACATTCAGGCTAATTATTGAATTGTGGTGGGATTTTCCTGTCATGAGATTCTTATAGAGTTGTTGTTGTTCCTGTTTATTTGTTGTCTTTCCTTTGATTGTGGGGTTGATTCATGTGTGTTTTCCATCTTTTTCCTGTACTCTTGTGAAGAATGTTGTCATTCTTTTCTCCTTTTCTTCTGTGTTTAATACTTTCTTAAGTATTTCTAGTAAGAGTAGGTCTGGAGGCTGCATAGGTTCTTAGGGATTGGATGTCTGGGGAAGATTTCAATTCTTCCTCACTGATGAAGCTTAGCTTGGTTGGGTAGGTTATGCTTGGTTGAAATTGTTTATCTTTGAGAAAATTTGAAGATTGGGCTCCAAGCTTTCCTAGCTTGAAGGGTGTCTGTATATAAATCTGCTGCTATTGTAATCGGTCTTCCCTGGTAGGTAGTCTGACTTTTTTCTCTTGCTGTATTTAGGATCTTTTTCTTTTATACCTACTTTATTTATGTGAATTATTATGTGTCTGGGAGTTGGTCTTCTCATGTGTTGTCTTGCAGGGGTTCTCTGAATCTCTTGTGTTTGAATTTTTGCATCACTGATGAGATGATGGAAGTTTTCTTGAATGATTTCATGAAATGTTTGTTCCATTGTGGTCTCTGTCTCTCTTTCTGCCTCAGGAAGGCCAATTACTCTTAAGTTTGGTCTCTTGAAGTAATCATTCATCTCTTGAAGGTTTTCTTCTATCTTTTTAAGCTTCTTTTCTGTTCTTAACAGTTTGGGTTAGTTTTGTATTTTGGTCTTCAAGTTCTGAGATTAATTCTTCTGCTTGGCTAATTCTGCTTTCCATGCTAATTAGTGTTATTTATTTCCATCACAGTATTCTTTACTGCTGTTATCAGCTCCTTCCTATTTTTCTTTTGTCTCTCCTCAATTTTTTTAATTCTATCTATTAATGTCTTAATGTCTGGATTTGTTGCATGTGACCAGTCATTCTGGAGGCTCTTCATTGTTTGTGTTCCAAAGTTTCTTTACTCAGTGTCTGACCTCCCATGGGTCTGTGTGTGACCTATATTCTTCTTTTGGTTTTTCTTCATTTGTGCAGATTTTCCTTCCCTACTTTTCCTTCCCTCCCTTCCCCATTTCTTTAATTCTGTTATTCTGGAATTAAAGCATAGTGCAGGGGTTGCATTTACTTCTGTTTGTTCAATCTCCTATTCTTCTTTATGTATATCCTCTTGCTTTGTTCAGTTCTGAAATTGGGCTGTAGGTTGGGGGCAGTCCTTTTTGCAGTTTTGAGATCTAAATTAAGGGGGAAGCTGTGATTCAAAATCTATCTGCAGATCCCAGTATCCACCAAGAGGTTTATGGATAATCTGAAACCCACTTCCCACTGCCTTGGAATCTGTCCATGTAGTGGGGTTGTAGGTTTACCCCCTGAAAGCAAAATGTGGTTAACAAAGGGAAGAGAATGGAGCAGGCAATGGGGAGAGGAGGGGGTTTGAGAGAGAGAGAGGAGTAAGAGGGAAGACAGACAAGCATACCAACTAACAAATTAAAAGAGACACAAAGACTGACACAACTAAAAAGCAAAACAATAGCAACAACTACAAACTAACCAACAACCATATGAAAAAACTAAAACATACAATGATGCTAACATACAAGCTAGCCAACCTCCTTATTGGTGTGCAATTCTTCTATACAAAGAAGGGATTTATAGAGGAATTTAAAAAAAGAACAAAACAAAACAAAAAAGGAATAGAATAAAGTCAGTAAACTAACAGAACCAACCAAGCACACTCTGAGACTTTTCCATTACATCCAATGTCCTTTCAGTTCTGATTTCTGGCTGTCTTTGCAGGCTGGTAGATTTGTTCATAGTTAGGGTCAGTTACCCCTGGCCTGCTGTGGAGAGTGGTTCAGATCGGGTCCCCTGCCCAGTGTACCACTCATATCTGGCCTGTGTCTATTTATCAAGTGTAAGGAGCTTCGGTCTTTCCCATTTTGATGTTTTTACCTGGGATCGCCAGCAAGTGGCGCTATCTCACCACTCCGGTTGATCTTTATCCGCAGCAGCTGCTGCCTGCAAGTCAATACAAGCCTGATGGGGTGGAAGTTGGAGGCCACCCAGGATGGGAGGGAGCAGGCAATGGTAGCGGAGGTGGCAACTGCTGCTTCATGGTACATGGCAGGAGCTCCACAAGCCTGGCTTTGGATGAAGGGTGGGGTGTAGCAGTGACAGCAGTGGCGGCAATTTCAGTAGATTGTGCTTGTGGGGGCTTCATAGTCTGGAACTGTGGGTTGCCTCAGGCATGGGCGGGGCGATGGCTGTGGCACCTCATCCACGGCTGCATTGGCAGCGTAGACCGCTGAGGTGGTTGAGCGGCAGCCGTGGCTGAGCTCTGTATGAAGAGCAGACTGCCAACCATGAAAGCTGCAGCCCCTAGGAGAGAACAAGAGTTTTTATGTGTGTTCTCTTTCTCTCACAGATCAAGCGCCCCATTGCCATCTTGCCACTATTTTCAGGAAAAATATTTTAAAAATAGATGAACTAACAAACGGGCAAAAAAATTTTTTTTAATTTAAAATAAATAAATCCTGCCCTCTAGTGGCAGGCTCTATAATTGTTCCCCTAATCAGGTCTATCCTGCAGAGCCACCTTTTCTATTTCACTCACTCCTCAGTGGGAGGAGCAGGAGCCTTGGAGTTGGGTGGGGCTGCAGTTCTTCCCTCCCACTCCCTTATGGCCAGAGAGATCTCTGGTGGAGAGGTGCAGGATTGTCTCTTCCCCAGGTATATGCTCGCAGAGGTGCCCCAGCCAGGCATATCCTAGAATGGAGTTCTCCTATTGCGATTGATGTCAAGACTCCACCTGGTTTTGTCACTCTCAGTCATGGCCCAGCTGTGTGGGTCTGACGTTTCGAGGACTGCTGTGGAGGAGGGGGTTTGGGTCAACCCTGAATCACCATTGATCTCTTTGGAGTTCTACCTCATCCTTTTCTGGCCACACCCTTTGTCCCTTGGCTGGATGGGGGGTGGGGCACCTGGGATTCAGCACTCATCAGATCCCTCTGAAGTTTGTGCTTTCAGGATATTCCCCTGGGTCATAATCAAACCCTGAATAGTTGATCTGCCAATCACAGAGATCTGGTCTGTTGCTCTGTGGTGAGCAAGTCAGAGCACTTTCCTGCCCCACCTTCAAGATGGTGGCATGGTGTCTCTCTTATCCTCTTCCATGGGACTTTGCCTGTGGACTCCCTCTGCAGTTCCTGCTGCCAATGCCCCATAAACAGTAATTAAGAATACTCTCCACAAAATAAGATTAAGAAAAGTGTGGGAGAAAAAAATTCCATCCCTCTAGAACGCTTTACCCACTGAAAATACCCTTTGTACATGCAGGTAAAATAAGGACATTTTCTGGCACACAAAACCAAAAGAAGTTGTTACCTGGGGCATGTACTGCAGGACACAATAAAGGAAGTTCTTCATGGTGAGGGGAAATGATGCCTGAGTGGACCTCAGATCTGAAGGAAGAAAAGTGTTGGGAAGGTAAAACATGTGGTAACTATAAAAAGCTGTTTTTAAGAGTTGTTAAAATCCCAATACCTCAGTGACATGAGTGTTTTCTGGGCTCTCAACCTGGGGTGGGACTGGGGCTGGTTTGAACATCAAAACTCCATTGCAACATCTCTGTTCCTCAGTCCATATATTGAGATATGCATCACAGGTGTAGTCATTTCTCCCCTGGGGTGATGCCAGAATACTGACAATGAGAGCACAAACCCTGAGAGCTCTTTATGTGCTGTGCCTCGCCCAAGTGATAGTAATCTTTGTCCTGTCACATTTTTTTCATGCCCACCCCCTTACCATGATTACACATCCCCTTCCATCCACTCCCCTCTCACTTGGGCCTTGACACATCAGAACCAGACTGAAACCTGACCCAACCAAATAGCAACCAGCAACTGCCTGTTAATAAGTAGGACCTCAACCCCCGCCCAGGTCAGTAGCTCAGATACTCACCCTCCTGAAAACCCACCTGCAACTCTCCTCCTCATGGACTCCACACTGCACAGACTCCTGCAGTCCTGTCTCATGTTCCTCTTCCCTTCTCCCTCCTCTCTCCCAGCCTCTCCTACGTGGTCCTCTCTCCCTGCCTCTTTTCCCTGCTCCTTTTGCTGCTTCTAGTCCCTCACTGCCTCACCATCTCTAAGCCCCATCCTCAGTGCCCCTCATCCCCCATCCTCACCCTTCTGTACCCAGATACAGGTGAAATCACAGGCAAGGACACCAGGGTGTGAGTGGGAGGAGGCCTCTCCCAAGGGATCTTGAGTGGGAGGTGGTTCCTGCCCATTGACTTTCTGGGGTTCTTGTCTGCCTTGCATGAAGTTTTCTCATTATTTTGATGTTGTGATATATACAATAGCATCTCTTTTTTAAATTCCCATGAGGCACATTTCATACACACACACATCACTAGAACAGTGACTGATTAATAGCCCATACACATTTGTTAAAGTATTAGGTAAATGATCTGCATTGTCTAGAGAAGGAAATTAAAATTAGATAAATGGTCACAAAATAGCCAGGATTCGAACTTGGGATTACCTTATTCCCAAATCCTGGCTGCTTCATTTCCCAATGCAGTGCATTGTTGCCTCAGGGTAATCACAGACCAGCAAGGCCCTCGATTTTTCCCCAAGGCACAGAACACCCCCAAGTCATCCCAAAGAGGCCTAGTTGGACCAAAGCACACCAAAGGATGAATAACAAAAGAGGGATGGGGCGCCCTTTAGTGACCATGACAGGAAACTGCAGAGAGAGAAGCTTAAAGCTCAGACACAGCCTCTCCCCCCTTCCTGGTTCTAACCCCCCACCCCACTACCCTTCTCTCCAGCATCATTAGCAGAATCCTCAGGGAGGAACCTGGAAGGTGGAAGTCTGTGGAAGCCCCAAGCAGTTAATAATGCAGTAAACATTCAAATTGTGATTCTGAAACTTTTGTTCAAAAATTTGATGTCTTTTAGTGCTTCTGCTCTTTTCCTTTTCCACATTGGTAAAAGGTTTTCCTTTGAGGACTTTTTTTTTTCATGTGGGGAAACAAAAAAAAACAAAAAAGTTATTTCTGGTGAGATTAGGTGAATAGGGAGGATGGGTCATGCCATTTTTGGTTAAAAATTCCTGAACACTCTGCGTGTCTGGGCAGATTGTGTGAATCATCCATCATTAAATGGGCAAATGCATTAAAAAAATCTCCAGACTTAGTCAAACACAGCCCCTCACAACAATGTTAGCTGGTACACTGATGTCGATGGGTTCCTACAACACTTACCTAGCAGGGGAAGGCTGTACTGCAAGGGACCTGCCCTCCAAAAAATAATTCCATTTTTTAAGGTCCCCCCTCACATGTAGACATTGAGTGCCGCAAACTTACTCTTAGCATTACTTTTGCTGTATCCCATAGGTTTTGTTACGTTGTGTTCTTATTTTCATTTATTTCAAATAAAATAAAAGTTTCTATCTTAATATTATTGACCCAGTGATTGTTCAGGAGACTGCTGTTTAATTCCTATGTATCTTTATGGTTTTCAGAGTTCCTCTTAGTATTGATTTCTAGCTTTTACTCCATTATGGTCTGAGAAGATGGTTAATAAGATTTCATTGTTTTAAAACTTGGTATACATGTGTTTTGGCATAATGTGTTCTATCTTGAAGAATGTTCCATGTGCTGATGAAAATAATGTATATTCTGTAGTTGTTGGGGTAGAATGTTCTGTAAATGCCTGTTAAGCTCATTTGGTCTAAAGTCCAATTTAGTCCATGTTTCTATGTTAATTTCTCTGTCTCTAGTTCTGTCTAGTGCTGTAAGTAGGGTAATAATGTTTCCCACTATTGTTATATTGCTATCTCTCTCTTTCTTTAGGGTGAGTAATATTTGTATGGTAAATTTGAGTTCTCCAATGTTGGGTGCATATATATTTAGAATTGTTATATCCTGTCACTGAATTGATCCTTTTATTATTACATGATGACCCTATTTGCCTTTTTAAAACTGTTTTTTTAATAAAGTTTATTGGATATAAGTATAGGTATACCTCTCTTTCTCCACTTTTTTTCGAGTTGGAGTCTCACTCCATTACCCAGACTGGAGTGCAGTGGCATGCTCATGGCCACTTCAGTGTTGACCTGCTGGACTCCAGAAATCCTTCTGCCTCAGCCTTTCAAGTAGCTGGAACTACAGACGTGCACTACCATGCCCA
>NW_007251637.1:93753-100004 GCF_000164805.1 Carlito syrichta
CCACGGGTTTGAGACCCACCTAGGCAACTTGGTGAGACCTCATCTCTACAATAAATTAAAAAATTAGCCAGGTGTGGTAGCATGTACCTGTAGTTCCAGCTACTTGAAAGGCTGAGGCAGAAGGATCACCAGAGCCCAGCAGGTCGAGGCTGTGGTGGCCGGGAGCGGCCACTGCACTCCAGTCTGGATAACAGACTGAGACTCCAACTCAAAAAAAAAAAAAGAAACTTGGTTCCACAGTTAGAATCTTTAAGTTCAAATTCTGATTCTATTTCTTACTAGCTTTTCAGTCCTGAGCAAGTTGCTTAACCTCACTGTGCACCACTCAATTTTATTATCTGTACATTTGAAATAAGAATTACTACCTAACAGATAAATGAGTTGGGAGAATAAAATAGGAATAAGGCAATCCATATAAGAAAATTAGAGTAATATTTTGTACACATAGTGTGTTTGATAAACATTAGTACTATTACTTTTCAGAAATAGATTCACGTATTAATTTATTGCCCCTTAGGGAGGAATATATAGGCCATGTTCTTAATAGTTTGTTCGTTCTTTTTTTAAAATTGAAGTCTCACTCTGTCACCCAGGCTGCAGTTCATTGGCATGCTCATGGTCACCGCAGCCTCCACCTGCTCAGCTCAGGTGATACTTCTGACTCAGCTTTCCAAGTAGCTGGATCCACAGGTGCTTGCCACCATGTCCAGTAAATTTTTTGATTTATTGTAGAGACGAGGTCTCACCAAGTTGCCTATACTGGTCTCAAACCCCTGGACTCAGGCAATCCTCTGGTCTTGGCCTCCCAAAATGCTGGAATTACAGTCTTGAGCCACTGTGCCTGGCTTAATAATTTATAATTCTTTCAAACTCTTCTATGGTTCTTGCACAAATTTCTGTCACCATATTTTTAGACATTCAGTTTCTTGGCAGGCAACTTAATGATTTAAAGGTTTTGAAATTCCGATAATTAGTCTTGGCTTGAAGTAATAGCAGACTGGGTAATTTGGATTAATCCTCTTGCTGAAGACAATTTAAGAGGTTGAATGAAATATGAATATTGTGGGAAAAACAAATCAGAGAGAACGTGATGTGAGGATGGTGAAAAGAAAGCTGCATTTATTCCTGTAACACTGGCATTCGGCTCAGCAGACTCCAGTCACAAACGCTGGGCTCTGATCACAGTCAGGTTTTAGCTTTTATATGTTTTACATTGGCTTTGGGGGAAGGGGCTTTTCAAGGTGAAAAGTTTTGTATTTTTTGTAATGCTAGCAAAAGCTTGGATTTCAGCTATAGGTGCTGAACAGTCACTTGGGAAAGGGCTTGCAGTTTCAGCTGCAGCTTCTGAGCGCAGCAATTTGAATTAGCAAGTGGAACATTTTAACTGTGATATGTGCTTTGAAGCATTTTTTAAAAAGTCCCCTACCACATTGCCCCCTTTGATACTTGGCCCTATTAGGGCTGTAGAGCATCATTTTGATTTAACATTTTTACATGAGCTGTCATTTTCCATTCAACCACGATTTTCATGAATGTAGAGACAGACCTAATGAGAAGTGAAGCAATGCAAGGGAAGAATTAAGCAAGTTTTCAGGAGAGGATCACAGCTCCTGTGCACAGAGTGAGTAACGGGTTGAGTTTGTAAAGGAGGCTTAAATTAAAAGCAACCAACAACAATGAACCATTCTATTCATAGGAGAAAGGAGAGTATCTGTAAAAAGCTTTCATCACATGTCCAGTCTGCTGGTGCAGCTCCTGCTAATCCTATAGCAAAGACTACAGTGAAGGCGATTGCAATAGGTAGAAACAAGGAGGGGCAGTACATTAAGAGCTATATTTAGAGAACAAAAACAGTTTATCTGTATTCCAGTTGCAATTTCCTCAAGTTTCTGCTGTGTGTTGATCAGTCAGCCTCCAGACTGGCTGGAGCAGGGCCACAGATCCCTCAAGCTTCGGCTGTGCATTGACTAGTCAGCTCCCATAATGAGGAGAGCAGGGCTGCAGATCTTTTGCAAACTTTGGGGTGTGCAGTTTGCCTTTTCCAGATGGTCAGTTTGTGTGGGACCAACGTGTTGGTCACACATTCACTCCCAGTCTTCAGTGTCTGGTTGAACTTTGTTGTAATGGATCTAGGGGATCACTTCAGCAAACTCCAGAGGGGTTTTAGGAGCTGAATGTTTCATTCCTTTACCCAAACCATGTCTTCTGGGTCAAAGGGGTGTGCATCTCTGGTTAAACTTGTTGGTAGCCTTTCTCTCTGACTTGGTGATGTCAGGTGTTTAAGGTTATACCTAGAACCTGCGGTTGCTGTCTTAGGATGATGTTTCCTAATTCCTTTAAGTCCCCTCATATATTTCTGACAAAAGGAGGTGGCCTGTCATAGAAGATCTCAAAAGGAGAGAAGTCTGTCTGCCTGGTAGGGAAAGACCTAATTCTTTTGTTTTTTAATTAATTAATTAATTTTATTTTAAAGATGTGGGGTACAATTCAGTGTTAAGTATACAAACATTGAATGCAGTCACCCTTGTGGATGAGATGTGACCCTCACTCCTCTGGCAGTTTCCCACAACTGCCGATCCTGCCCCCAACCATTGGCAGTTTCCCTCCATTGTCAATCCCTTTTTTATAGTATTATGATAATTGTTCAAGGACTACTCTTGAGTAAGAATATATGGTCTACTGTTCTTTGTTTCTGTGAAAGATCACTGAGTATGATTGATTCTAAATCCATCCAAGTTGCTACAAAGTCCATATATTTGTCCTTCTTTTTGGCTGCATAATATTCCATTGTGTATATGTACCACATTTTTTAATCCAGTCCAGTTTCAGTGGGCAGCATGATTGGTTCCATGTTTTTGCTATTGTGAATAGAGCTGCCTCAAACATGCTTGTGCAGGTATCTTTTTTGTAGAATGATTTGAGTTCCTTTGGGTATACTCCAAATAGGGGGATTGCTGGGTCATATGGGGATCAATTCCTAGTTCTTTCAGAAATTGCCGCACTGTCTTCCATAGAGGTTGCACTAGTTTGCATTTACACCAGCAGTGTAGAAGTGTCCCTTTTTCTCTGCATGCTTGCCAGCAACTTTTGTTGTTTGTTTTATTAATGATGGCCATTCTTACTGGGGTTAGGTGGTATCTCGATGTGGTTTTGATTTCCATTTCTCTGATAATTAGTGAGGCTGAGCACTTTTTCATATATGTGTTAGTTGCTGGTATATCTTCTTTTGAGAAGTGTCTATTCATGTTTTATGCCCACTTTTTAAAAGGGGCTGGTTTTTTTTGTTTGTTTGTTTGTTTTTGATGAATTTGAGTTCCTTGTAGATTCTAGATGTTAAACCTTTGTCATATATACCATTGGGAAATATTTTTTTCCCATTCTGTGGACTGTCTCCCTACTCTCTTGATGGTTTCTTTTGCTTTGGGAAGCTCGTCAGTTTGATGAAGGCCCCACTTATCTTATGGTATGGGCACTTAGGAATTTGATCAGAAATTGGTTGTCAGTTCCAATTTTCATAAGGGTGTCTCCTTCATTTTCTTTTTTTGTATTAAATTAATCAATATCTTTTATTATGATTTTGTGGGGTACAGTTAAGGGTTAGGTGTACAATTACATTTCATTCAGGCACCCTGTTGATAAGAGGTGTTTTCCCATCCCCAGACAGATATTTGCTACTGTTAATCCCATCCCCCCCAGAGTTTCCCAGTACCGTCAGTCATTTTCTTATAGTATTACATTGGATGTTCAAGGTCCATTATATGAGTGAGAACATGTGATACTCGGATCTTTGTTTCTGTGAGAGGTCACTCAGTATTATACTCTAGTTCCATTCAGGTTGCTGCGAAATTCATGATTTTGTTCTTTTTTATGGCTGCGTAGTATTCCATCGTGTATATGTACCACATTTTTTTAATCCAGTCCTCTTTTGATGGGCAGCATGGTTGTTTCCAGGTTCTTGCTATTGTGAGTAATGCTGCGATAAACATACGTGTGCAAGTATCTTTTTTATAGAGTGATTTGAGTTCTTCAGGGTATATTCCCAGTAGGGGGATTGCAGGGTCATATGGAAGGTCAATTTTTAGAGCTTTTAGGAATGGCCACACTGCTTTCCACAGAGGTTGCACTAGTTTACACTCCCACCAACAGTGTAGAAGTGTTCCCTTTTCACCACACCCTCTCCAGCAGCTGTTATTTTTTGAGTTGTTGATAATTGCCATTCTGACTGGAGTTAGGTGGTATCTCAGTGTGGTTTTGATTTGCATCTCCCTGATGATTAGTGAGGTTGAGCATTTCTTCATGTGTTTGTTGGCTGCTCGAATGTCTTCTTTTGTGAAGTGTCTGTTCATATCTTTTGCCCATTTTATAATGGGGTTGTTTGTTTTCTTCTTTTCAGTACATTTCAGTTACTTGTAGATCCAGGATGTTAAGCCTTTGTCAGACCTAGAGTTGGCAAATACTTTTTCCCAGTCTGTAGGCTGTCTCCCTGCTCTCTTGATGGTTTCTTTGGCTTTGCAGAAGCTTGTCAGTTTAATAAGGTCCCATTTGTCTATCTTCTCTCTTATGACCTGTGGGTTTCGGGTTTTGTACAGGAATTGGATGCCAGTTCCGATTTCCATGAGAGTATTTCTTTCTTTTCTAAGGTTGTTATGGTCTGAGGTTTTACATTTAGGTCTCTGATCCATTTGGAGTTAACCTTTGTGCATGGGGAAAGATAGGGGTCCTGTTTCAACCTTCTGCATGTGGTCAGCCAGTTTTCCCAGCACCATTTACTGAATAGGTTCTCCTCTCCCCAGTGGTAGGTGGTGGGGACTTTGTCGAAGATGAGTTGGTTGAGAAATTGAGGTTTTGCTTCTGGAATCTCAGTTCTGTTCCATTGATCTATATGCCTGTTCCTATACCAATACCAAGTTGTTTTGATGATTGTAGCTTTATAGTAAAGTTTGAAGTCTGGTAGTGTGATACCACCTGCTTTGTTTTTTTTGCTGAGGATTGTTCTGGCTATTCTTAGACGTTTGTGTTTCCATATGAATTCCTGTGTTGTTTTTTCTAGGTAAGAGAAGAATGTTGTTGGAAATTTAATGGGTATTGCATTGAATTTGTAGATTGCCTTAGGTAAGATGGACATCTTCACAATGTTGATTCTTCCAATCCATGAGAATGGGATATTTTTCCACTTGTTCATGTCAGCTTTGATTTCTTTGAGCAGTGTTTTGTAATTTTCATTGTAAAGATCTTTCACGTCTCTGGTTAGGAAGATGCCAAGGTATTTCATTTTTTTTGTGGCTATTGTGAATGGAATTGTGTTTTTTATTTGGGTTTCTGTTTTTTATTATTGGTGTAGAGAAATGCAATTGTCTTTTGTCCATTTATTTTGTATCCTGAGACTTTGCCAAATGCCTTTATCAATGTAAGGAGGCCTTTGACAGATTCTCTTGGGTTTTCAAGGTACACAATCATATCATCTGCAAAGAGAGATAACTTGACTTCCTCTTTTCCTATTTGAATACCGCTGATTGCCTCCTCTTCTATGATTGCTCTAGCCAGGACTTCCAATACTATGTTGAACAGGAGGGGTGAGAGTGGGCATCCTTATCTTGTACCAGTTTTCAGGGGAATTGGTTCCAATTTTTGTCCATTTAGGAGTATGCTGGCTGTGGGTTTCTCGTAGATGGCTTTTACTATTTTGAGGTATGTTCCCTGTATGCCTAGATGTTCAAGGGTTTTTATCAAGAAGGGGTGCTGGATTTTATCAAAAGGTTTTTCTGCATCTAATGATATGATCATGTGGTTTTTGTTTTGACATCTGTTGATGTATTTAATTACATTTATGGTTTTATGAATGTTGAACCAGCCTTGCATCCCAGGAATGAAGCCTACTTGGTCATGGTGGATGATTTTTGAGATGTATTGCTGAATCCGGTTTGCTAGGATCTTGTTGAGAATTTTAGCATCTGTTTATCAAAGATATCGGCCTGTAGTTCTCTTTCTTTGTTGGATCTTTACCTGGCTTGGGTATCAATGTGAATAAAATGATTTGGGAAGAGTTCCATCTTTTTCAGTTGCCTGGAATACCTTCAGTAGGATTGGTATCAGCTCCTCCTTGAATGTCATGTAGAATTCTGCTGGAAAGTCATCTGGACCAGGGAAGTTTTTTGTAGGAAGTTTTCTTATTACGTGGTCGATTTCCTTGATTGTTATTGGTTTATTTAGGGTCTCAATTTCTTCTTGTTCCAACCTAGGTAGGTTGTGGA
>NW_007251637.1:100672-119834 GCF_000164805.1 Carlito syrichta
CGAGTAGAATGTGTATTCTGTGGTCTTTGGATGGAGTGTTCTGTAGGTATCAATTAAGTCCATTTGGTCCAAAGTCACATTGAGGTTCTGGATCTCCTTGCTGATTTTTTTGTCCTGATGATCTGTCTAGGGTTGTGAGTGGGGTATTAAAGTCCCCAGTTATGATAGTGTTAGAGTCAATATCTTTCTTTAGTTTTTCAAGAAGTTGCTTTATGAAAGTTGGCGCACCTATGTTGGGTGCATATATGTTTAGGATAGATATTTCTTGTTGATGGATTGAGCCTTTTATCATTATGTAGTGGCCTTCTGTATCTTTTTTGATTTTTAATAGCTTGAAGGGAATTTTGTCTGAAATTAAGATCGCTACTCCTCCTTTCTTTTGTATTCCGTTCACCTGAAAGTTTGTTTCCCATCCTCTTACTTTGTCTCTGTGAGTGTCCTTTCTAGTGAGGTGAGTCTCTTGAAGGCAATAGATTGTTGCCTGATGATATTTTATTCATTTTGACATTCTATGTCTTTTCAGTGGTGCATTTAGTTCGTTCACATTTAGGCTAATAATTGAAATGCAAGAGTTGATCCCTGTCATAAGGTTCTTACAGAGTTGTTCCTGTTTGTTTGTTGTCTTTCTTTGGGATTTGGAGTTGGTTCATGTGTGTTTTTAATCTTTTGCCTGTACTCTTGTGAAGAATGCTGTTGTTCTTTTTTCTTTTTCTTCTGTGTTCAGTACTTTCTTAAGTGTTTCTTGTAGATGTGGTCTGGTGGCAGCGTAGGTTCTTAGGGATTGGATGTCTGGAAAAGATTTCAATTCTTCCTCACTAATGAAGCTTAGTTTGGCTGGGTAGGTTATTCTTGGTTGAAATTGTTTCTCTTTTAGAACTTTGAAGATAGGGCTCCAGGATCTCTTGGCCTGAAGGGTTTCTGTGGATAAATCTGCTGCTATTCTAATTAGTGTTCCCTGGTAGGTAGTCTGGCCTTTTTCTCTTGCTGCCTTTAGGATTTTTCCTTTCATAACTACTTTGTTTAGGAGAATTATTATGTGTCTGGGAGTTGGTCTTATCATTTGTTGTCTTGCAGGGGTTCTCTGAATCTCTTGTGTTTGAATTTTTTCATCCTTGATGAGATGAGGGAAGTTTTCTTGAATGATTTCATGAAATGTTTGTTCCAGTTTGGCTTCTGTTTCTCTCTCTGCCTCAGGAAGCGCAATTACTCAGGTTTGGTCTCTTGAAGTCTTCATTCATCTCTTGCTGGTTTTGTTCTGTCTTTTTGAGCTTCTTTTCTATGCTTTTGACAGTTTGGGTTAGTTCTGTGTTTTGGTCTTTGAGCTCTGAGATTCTTTCTTCTGCTTGGCTGATTCTGCTTTCCATGCTTATTAGTCTGTTGTTCATTTCCATCACAGTATTCTTTACTGCTGTCATTTCTGATATCAGCTCCTTCCTATTTTCCTCTTGTCTCCTCAATTTTTTAAATTCTCTCCATTAATGTCTTGATGTCTGGGTTTGTTGCATGTAACCAGTCATTCTGGGGACTCTTCATTGTTTGTGTTCCAGAATCTGTTTTCTCAGTGTCTGATTTCCCAGGGGTCTGTGTATGACCTATATTCTTCTTTTGGTTTTTCTTCATTTGTGCGGTTTTTCCCCCTCCCTACTTTTTCCTTCCCTCCACATCACTGTCTTCTTTAATTCTGTTATTCAGGGGTAAAGGGATTGGTTTTACTTCTTTTTGTCCAATCTCCTATTCTTTTTTTATGTCTTCTTACTTTGTTCAATTCTGAGGTTGCACTGTAGATTGGAGGTGGTCGTTTTTGCAGTTTTGAGATTTATGTAAGGGGAGAGGTGTGATTCAAAATCTGTCTGCAGGTCCTGGTATTCGCTGACAGGTGTGTGGATAATGTGGAACCCACTTCCCACTACCCTGGAATCTGTCCGTGCAGTGGGGCTGTAGGTTTACTCCCTGAAATAAAATGTGGTTAGCAGAGGGGAGAGAATGGCGCAGATAGTGGGTTGAAGAGAGGAGTGGAGAGATAGAGTAAGGGGGGAAACAAACGAGTGTGCCAACAAATAGAGAGAGAGGCCTATACTGAAACAGATAAAAACAATAGACCACAGCTACAGATGAACCAACTCTCATACAAAAAAATAAAAATAAAACATATAGTGATGCTAACATACAAGCTAACCAACCACCTTGTTAGTGTGTTGTTCCTCTATACAAAGATATGGTTTACAGAGAGAAGAAAAGAGAAGAAAAGGAAAAGAAAAAAAAAGGGAACAATACAGTAGGAATAGAATTAAGTCATTAAACTAATAGAATCAATGAAGCACACTCTGAGACATTTCATAAGTCCAATGTCCTTTCAGGTCTGATTTCTAGTTTCCTTTTCAAGCTGGTAAATTAGTTTGCAGTTAGGGTCAGTTCCCCTGATCTGCTGTGAAGGACAGTTCAGATTACCCTCGTTCAGCACTCTGGTCTATGTCTTTATCAAGCTTGTTTCTCCCGTTTCGGTGTTGTTACCTTGAATCGCCAGCAGGTGGTGCTATCTCATCTGCTCGCCCCAGAGGGGGTGGGGCTGGACAGGAACAAGATGGCTGCCTGCCTCTGAGCAGGCAACAGGAGCCTTATGCCAGGCAGGCAGGACAGTCTCGGACTCAGGAGAGGTGACAACAATCTCAGCAGATCTTCCCTGAAGGGGTTTGATGTGGATCGCCTAGGGCCCAGGTGATGTGATATGCTACCTGTCACAGAGGCTGCGGCAGCGGCAGTGATGGCAGCGTCGGTGGGGGGAGGGGCTGCGGCAGCAGTGGCAGCAGCACTGTTTGCACCGCAGTAACTGCAGTCCGTTGTGATGTCCCAGTGGTGGCAATGGCTGAGCTCTGTATGAAGAGCAGGTTGCGATGTTGGGGCCCCCAGCCCCCCGGGGCGAGAGTCAGAGACCCACTGCAGATCTCCTTTGCAGAGGGTTTCAGAAACTGGGTTGCCCTGTCACCATCTTGCCGCTTCTCTGCAGTTTCTAATAATCTTATAGTTTGAGGTTTTATGTTTAGGCCTTTGATCCATTTAGAGTTAATTTTTGTGAATGATGATAGGTAGGGGTCCTGTTTCAGTCTTCTGCATGTGATCAGCCAGTTTTCCCAACACCATTTACTGAATAGCTTCTCTTCAGCCCAGTGGTTATTGTTGGAGGTTTAGTCAATGATGAGTTGGTTGAGAAATTGAAATGAGGCTTTACTTCCAGAATATCTTTACTGATCCATTGGTGTATAAGCCTGTTCTTGTACCAATACCAGGGTTTTTTTTTAATTACTGCATCTTTATAGTAAAATTTGAAGTCTGGAAGTGTGTTACATCCTGCTTTGTTTCTTTTGCTAAAGATTGTTTTGGCTATTCATGGTCATTTATGTTTCCATATGAATTTTTGTGTTGTCATTTTCAGGTCTGAGAAGGATGATATTGGTAGGGTATTGCATTGAATCTGTAGATTGCCTTTGGTGGGATGGAAATCATGACAGTGTTGATTCTTAATATCCACGAGCATGGAATATTTTCCCATTTGTTTGTATCTTCTTGGATTTCTTTGAGGAGCATTTTGTAGTTCTCATTGTAATGGTCTCTCACTTCTCTGGTTAGGAAGATGCTGAGTTATTTCATTTTTGTGCGTGACTATTGTGAATGGGATTGTGCTTTTTATTTGGTTCTCTGTCAGGTTGTTGGTGGTGTATAAGAGTGCAACTGTCTTTTGCACATTTATCTTGTACCCCGAGACTTTGCTGAAGTCCTTTATCAGTGAAAGCAGCATTTTGACAGATTCTTTTGGATTTTCAAAGTATACAATAATATTGTCAGCATAGAAGGGTAACTTGACTTCATCTTTTCTTTTTTTATTATATATATACATTTATTTTAAAATTGTGGGGTACAGTTAAGGGTTAGGTATAAAAATATGCATTGTGCAGGTACCCTTGTTGATGAGGTGTGCCCCCCTTCCCCAGACAGATATTGACTACCATTAATCCCACTTCCCTTCACCTCCCTATTCCCCTCATAGTTTTCCACCACTGTCAATCCTTTTCTTATAGTATCATGGTAGTTGTTCAAGGTCCATTTATGACTAAGAACATGTGATACTCAGATATTTGTTTCTGTGAGAGATCGTTCAGTATTATAAATTCTAATTCCATCCAAGGTGTTGCATAATTCATGATTTTGTTCTTTTTTATGACTGCATAATATTCCATTGTGTATATGTACCATATTTTAAAAATCCAGTCCTCTTTTGATAGACAGCATGGTTGGTTCCTTGATCTTGCTGTTGTGAACAATGCTTCAATAAACATACGTGTGCAGGTATCTTTTTCATATAGTGATGTGAATTCTTCAGGGTATATTCCCAGTAGTGGGATTGTAGAGTCATACGGAAGTCAGTTTTTAGAGCTTTTAGGAATCGCCACACTGATTTCCACAGAGGCTGTACTAGTTTACACTCCCACCAATAGTGTAGAAGTGTTTCCTTTTCACCACATCCTCTCCAGCATCTGTTATTTTTTGAGTTATTGATGATGGCCATTCTGACTGGAGTTAGGTGGTATCTCAGTGTAGTTCTAATTTGCATCTCCTTGATGACTGGTGAGGTTGAACATTTCTTCATGTATCTGTTAGCCGCTCATATGTCTTCTTTTGAGGAGTGTCTGTTCATATCTTTTGCCCACTTTGTAATGGGGTTGTTTGTTGTTCTCTTTTCAGTACATTTGAGTTCTTTGTAGAACCTTGATGTTTAGCCTTTGTCAGACATGGAGTTGGCAAATAATTTTTCCCAGTCTGTAGGCTGTCTCCCTGACCTTTTAATGGTTTTTTTTGGCTTGACAGAGCTCAGTTTAATGAGGTCCCACTTGTCTATCTTATCTCTTATGACCTGTGCTTTTCAGTTTGCTCAGGAATTGAATGCCAGTTCTAACTTCCATAAGGGTGTGTTTTGCATTTTCTAAAGTTCTTATGGTGTGAGATTTGACATTTAGGTATCCGATCCATTTAGCGTTAATTTTTGTATATGGGAATAGATAGGGGTTCTGTTTGATTCTTCTGCATGTGGCCAGCCAGTTTTCCCAGCAGCATTTACTGAATAGGTTCTCCTCTCCCAAGTGGTGGGTGGTGGAGGCTTTGTCAAAGATGAGTTGGTTGAGAAATTGAGATTTGCTTCTGGAATCTCAATTCTATTCCATTTATCTGTATGCCTGTTCTTGAACCAATACCAGGCAGTTTTGATTATTGTAGCTTTATAGTACAGTTTAAAGTCTGGTAGTGTGATACCTCCTTTTTTTTCCCTTGAGGATTGTTCTGGCTATTCTTGGTCATTTGTGTTTCCATATGAATTCCTGTGTTCTTTTTTCTAGATCTGAGAAGAATGTTGCTGGTAGTTTAATGGGTATTGCATTAAATCTGTAGATTGCCTTAGGTAGAATGGACATCTTAACAAAGTTAATTCTTCCAGTCCATGAGCATGGGATATTTCCCCACCTGTTTGTCTAATCTTTGATTTCTTTGAGCAGTGTTTTGTAGTTTTCATTGTAAAGGCCTTTCAGATCTCTGATTAGAAGGATGCCAAGGTATTTCATTTTTTGTGTGTGGCTATTGTGAATGGAATTGTGCTTTTTATTTGGGCTTCTGTTTACTATTGGCATAAAGAAATGCAATTGTCTTTTTCAAATTTATTTTATACCCCAAGACTTTGCCAAAGTCCTTTATCAGAGCAAGGAGGTTTTTGACAGATTCTCTTCGGTTTTCAAGGTATACAATCATGTCACCTGCAAAGAAGGATAACTTGACTTCCTCTTTTTCTATTTGGATACCCCTGATCGCCTTCTCCTTTCTGACTGCTCAGGCCAGGACTTCCAATACTGTATTGAACAGGAGGGGTGAGAGTGGTCATCCTTATCTTGTTCCAGTTTTCAGGGGAAATTGTTTCAATTTTTGTCTGTTTAGGAGTATACTGGCTGTGGGCTTCTTGTAGAAGTCTTTTACTATTTTGAGGTATGTTCCCCGTATGCCTAGATGTCTGAGGGTTTTTATCAAGAAGCAGTGCTGGATTTTATCAAAAGCTTTTTCTGCATCTAATGATATAATCATGTGGCTTTGTTTTGATGTCTGTTGATGTATTTAATTACATTTATGGTCTTATGAATGTTGATTCAGCCTTGCATCCCACGGATGAAGCCTACTTGGTCATGATGGATAATTTTTGAGATGTGTTGTTGAAAATGGTTTGATAGGATCATGTTGAGAATTTTAGCATCTATGTTCATCAAAGATATTGCCTGTAGTTCTCTTTCTTTGTTGGGTCTTTACCTGGCTTGGGTATCAATGTGATATTAGTTTCATAAAATGATTTGGGGAGAGTTCCATCTTTCTCAATCACCTTGAATACTTTCAGTAGTATTGGTATCAGTTCCTCCTTAAATGTCTTATAGAATTCTGCTGAAATGTCATCTGGTCCAGGGCTTTTTTTTGTAGGTAGTTTTCTAATGACATAGTCAATTTCCTTGATTGTTATTGGTCTATTTATGGTCTCAATTTATTATTGTTCCAACCTAGCAGGTTGTGATATCAGAAAGTCTTCCATTTCCTTAAGGTTTTCAAATTTGTTTCCATACAGGCGTACATAGTCATCTCTAATGATCTTTTGTATTTCTTCAGGGACAGATGTGACTTCATCTTTTGTGTTTCTGATTGTCTTTATTTGCACTTTTTCTCTCTATTTCCTTGTCAGTCTAGCTAGGGGACCACCGATCTTGTTTATCATTTCAAAGAACCAGTTTTTTCTTTCATTGATTTTTTGTATTATCTTTTTGGCTTCTATGTCCCAGATTTGAGCTTTTATTTTGGTGATCTGGATTCTTCTGCTGAAGTTAGAGTTTTGGTGGTTTTGCTTTTCCAACTTCCTTAGGTGACTTGTTAGGTTGTTAATTTGTGATCCTTCTATTTTCTTCATGTGAGTTTGTAGATATATGAATTCCCCTCTTACTACAGCTTTCATGGCATCCCATAGATTTTGGTAAGATATTTCTTTATTTTCATTTGTTTACAAGTATATTTTAAATTCGATTTTGATTTCATTATTGACCCAGGAGTTGTTGGGCACCATGCTGTTTAGTGTCTATGTCTTTGTGGGTTTTGGGGAAACCCTGTTGGTCTTGATGCTTATTTTTATTCCACTGTGGTCTAAGAAGGTGCATGGCAAGATTTCAACCTTTTGAAATTTGTTTATGCTTGATTTATGGCCAAGTATGTGGTTGATCTTAGAGTACTTTTCATGCAGTGATGAGTAGAATGTATATTCTGTGGTTGTTGGGTGGAATGTTCTGTAGGTATCCATTAAGTCCATTTGGTTGAGAGTCACATTGAGTTTCTGGATCTCATTGCTGATTTTTTGTCCTGATGATCTGTCTAGGGTTGTGAGTGGGGTATTAAAGTCCCTAGTTATGATAGTGTTAGAGTCAATATCTTTTTTGAGTTTACCTAGAAGCTGCTTTATGAAAGTGATGCTCATTTGTTGGGTGCATATATGTTTAGGATGGATATTCCTTGTTGGTGGATTGAGCCTTTTATCATTATGTAGTGGCCTTCTAAATCTTTTTAAATTTTTGATTAGCTTAAAGGGTATTTTGTCTGAGATTAAGATCGTGATTTCTCCTTTCTTTTGTGTTCCGTTTACCTGAAATTTTGCTTCCCATCCTCTTACTTTGAATCTATGAGGGCCCTTTCTAGTGAAATGAGTCTCTTGGAGGCAGTTATTGTTGCCTAGTGGTATTTTATCCATTTTGCTATTTTATGTCTTTTCAGTGGTGCATTTAGTTCATTCACATTCAGGTTAATTATTGAAATGTGAGAGTTGATTCCTTTTATGAAGTTCTTGTAGAGTTGTTGTTGTCCATGCTTATTTGTTGTCTTTCTTTTGGTTTTCAGGTTGGTTCATGTGTCTTTTTAATCTTTTTCCTTACTGTTGTGAAGAACATTGTTGGTCTTTTTTCCTTATTTTCTGTTTTTAATACTTTCTTAAATTCTTCCTATAGAGGTGGCCTGGTGGCAGCGTAAGTTCTTAGGGATTGGATATCTGGGAAACATTTTAATTCTCCCTCATGATGAAGCTTAGCTTGACTGGGTAAGTTATTCTTGATTGAAATTGTTTTATCTTTTAGAACTTTGAAGATAGGTCTCCAAGCTCTTCTAGCCTGAAGGATTTCTGTGGATAAATCTGCTGCTATTCTAATTGGTCTTCCATGATAGGTAATCTGACCTTTTTCTCTTCCTGCCTTTAGGATTTTTTCTTTTATACTTACTTTGTTTAGGTGAATTATTGTGTCTGGGAGTTTGTCTTCTCATTTCTTGTCTTGCAGGTGTTCTCTGAATCTCTTGTCTTTGAATTTTTGCATCGCTGATGAGATGAGGGAAGTTTTCTTGAATAATTTTATGGAATGTTTGTTCCAGGGTGGTCTCTGTCTCTCTTTCTGCCTCAGGAAGTTCAATTACTCTTAGGTTCCATCTCTTGAAATAATTGCTCATCTCTTGAAGGTTTTGTTCTGTCATTTTAAGCTTCTTTTCTGTTTTTGACAGTTTAAGTTAGTTCTGCGTTTTTGGTCCTCAAGTTCTTAGATTCTTTCTTCTGCTTGGGTAATTCTGCTTTCTATACTTATCAGTTTGTTTTTTATTTTTTCACAGTATTCTTTACTACTCTTATCTCAGCTATCAACTCCTTCCTAGTTTCCTCTTGTCTCCCCTGAATTCTTTTTAATCTCTCTATTCATGTCTTGATATCTGGGTTTGTAGTTTGAGACCAGTCATTCTGAGGGCTCTTCATTGTTTGCATTCTGAAATCTATTTTCTCTGTTTCTGACCTCCCAGAGGTCTGTGAGAGATTCATATTTTTCTTTTGGCTTTTCTTCATTTGTGTAGATTTTTCTCTCCCTCTTTTCCTCCTCTTCTTTAATTCTGTTTTTTAGGGAATGGGGGGTTGTTTTACTTCTTTTTGTTCAGTCTCCTGTTCTTCCTTATGAGGTTCCTCTGGCTTTGTTCACTTTTGAGGCTGGACTGCAGATTGGGGCTGTCCTTTTTGCAGTTTTGAGATTTCATTGAGGGGGAAGTTGTGATTCAGAATCTATCTGCAGATCCCAGTATCCACCGACAGGTGTAGGGGCACACTGGAACCCACTTCCCACTGCCTTCCAATATGTCCTTGCAGTGGGGTTTAGGTTTCCTCCCTTAGAAAACAAGGTAGAGGCTGTGTGGAAATGGGTGGGGCAATGTGAATCTCTGCCTGGAAAATGGCTATGGTGGGCAGCTCCTCTTTTGCCAGTCCTCTTTCTCCACTAGTCCAGAACCCTAGTTGATCTGCTATGGTGGGCAATGATGGTGTGTGTCCGGCACAAGGCACTGGGAATCAGCGATATATTTGAGTGCTGCAGCCTGGTGTGCTGCGGGTGGTTTGGGGTGTAGGAGGGAGCTACAAATTCCCCAGGGCTGGACCCAAGTGCTGCAGCATCAGCAGCTGTTCAGCACCTGGTAGCAAACAGCAGTAATCTCTTGTGGAGGCCGTAGTGCGACGGAGGCAATTCGCTGTATGGGACTGTCTATAGCAGCCATCCCATGTGTAGGCAGCAGCTGCAGGGGAACATGGAACTGCCTTCAGGAGCCACGTTTTGTCCAGATCTTCACAGTTCGACTTGTCCATCCCCATCTTGCTGAGCACCCCGACTTCATCTTTTCCTATTGGATACTCCTGATTTCCTTCTCCTGTCTAGTTGCCCTAGCTAGGACATCCAACACAATGCTGAACAAGAGGGGTGAGAGTGGGCAACCTTCTCTTGTTCCAGTTTTCAGTGGAAATATTTTCAGTTTCTGTCCATTTAGCAATATGTTAGATGTGGGTTTATTGTAGATGACACTTACTATTTTGAATTATATTTTTTCTATACCTAGGTTTTTGAAGATTTTTATCAATAAGAGATGCTGGTTTTTATCAAAAAGATTTTTGTGCATCTAATGATATATTCGTGTGTTTCTTCTTTTTACACCTATTGATGTATTTAATTACATTTCTGGTCTTGTGGATGTTGAACCAGCCCTGCATCCTGGGGATGAAGCCTACTTGGTCATGGTGGTTAATTTTTAATGTGTGTTTTAAAATCCAATTTGCTAGAATCTTGTTGAGGATTTTTCCATCTAAGCTCATAAGGGATATTGGCCTGTAGTCCTCTTTTTTGGTGGATCTTTATTCTGTTTGGGTATCAGTATGCTGTTACCTTTGTAAAATGATTTGGGGAGAATTATGACTTTCTCAATGGCCTGGAATACTTTCAATAGGATTGGTATTGGGTCCTCCTTGTACGTTTTGCATAATTCTGTTGGAAAACCATCCAGTGCAGGGTTTTGTTTTGTTTTCTGTAGGTAGTTTTCCTATGATAAGTCAATTACCTGGACTTTTATTGGTCTATTTAGTGTCTCAATGTCTTTTTTTTTAAATCTGGGGTGGTTGTGTGATGTCTAAAAGTCCTCCATTTCATTTAGGTTTGCATAGTAATTTCTGATAATATTTTGTATTTGTTTGGGGTCAGTTTTGATTTGATCTTTTTAATTTCTGATTGTGTTTATTTGGGTTTTTTCTCTTTTTTTCTTGGTCATTCTGGCTAGGGGTCCACCAGTCTTGTAAATTCTTTCAAAGAACCAGCTTTTAGTTTTGCTGATATTTTCTATGATATTTTTGTCTTCTATGTCCCGTATTTGGACTCCTATTTTGGTGAGTCGGATTCTTCTGCTAAAGTTAGTGCTCTGGTGGTCTTATCTTTCTAGCTCCCTTACGTGATTTGTTATGCTCTCAACCTGTCATCTTTCCATTTTCTTGATGTGTGCTCATAGAGGTATACATTCTCCATTTAGAACTGTTTTCATGGATCCCACAGGTTTTGGTAATATGTTTCTTCATTTGTTTCCAGGAATCTTTTAATTTGTGCTTTGATTTCAGTGCTGACTCAGTAGTTGTTCAGCATCATGCTGTTTAGTGTTTTTATCTTTGTGGGCTTTGGGGAAATGTTGTTGATATTTATTTTTATTCCACTGAGGTCTGAGAAGGTACATGGCAATGTTTCAAACTTATGTAACTTGTTTTTGCTTGATTTATGGCCAAGGATATGATCAGTCTTGGAGTACATACCATGTGGTGATGAGTAGAATGTATATTCTGTGGTTGTTGGGTGGGAATAATCTGTAGGTATCCAGTAAATCCATTTGGTCAAGTGTCAAGCTTAGGTTCTGGATCTCCTTGTTGAATTTTTCCTTGATATCTATCTAGGGATATTAATGCTGCATTCAAGTCCTTTGCTATAATAGTGTTAGATTTGATATCTTTTTTTAGTTTACTTAGTAATTGCTTTTTAAATGCTGGTGCTCCTGTGTTGGTTGCATATATGTTTAGGATGGACATTTCTTGTTGATGGATTGAAACTTTTGTTATGTAGTGTCCTTTTGTGTCTTTTTAAATTTTTGATAGCTTAAAAGTTGTTTTGTCTGATGTTAAGATTGTGATTCCTGCCTTATTTTGTGATCCATTTGCCTAGAAACTCATTTTCCATCCCTTTATTTCTTTCTGCTTCAGTTTTTTAAAAATGTATTTATTTATTATAAAGATGTGGGATACAGTTCAGGGTTAGGGATACAACATTGATCATGCAAGTACCCTTGTTGATGAGGTATGTCCTCCCTCCCCTAGCAAATTCCCTCAACTGCCAGTCCAACACCCCATCCCCTTACAATTTTCCACTACTGCCAATTGCTTTCTTATAGCATTATAATTTTTCAAGGTCACATATGAGTGAGAACAAATGGAACTCAGTTCTTTGTTTCTATGATAAATTACTAAGTGTAACCAACTCCAAATCCATCCCAAGTTGCTGCAAAGTGCATATATTTGTCCTTATTTATGACTGAATAATATTCCATTGTGCATATGTACCACATTTTTAAAAAATCCAGTCAAGCTTCGATGGGCAGCACATATGGTTCCATGTTTTTGCTATTGTGAATAGAGCTGGAACAAACATATCTGTGCAAGTATCTTTTTTGTAGAATAATTTGAGTTCCTCCGGTTATATTTCCAATAGGGGAATTGCTGGGTCATATGGAAGTCGATTTCTAGGTCTTCCAGAAATCGCCACACTGTCTTCCAAAGAGGTTGTACTAGTCTGCATTCCCACCAGCAGTGTAGAAGCATTCCTTTTTTGCCACATCCTCGCCAGCATCTCTTATTTTTTTTTTTTATTAATGATGGTCATTCTTACTGGGGTTAGGTGGTATCTCAATGTGGTTTTGACTTGCATTTCTCTGATGATGAGTGAGGCTGAACACTTTTTCTTGTGTCTGTTGGCTGCCTGTATATCTTCTTTTGAGAAGTGTCTATTTATGTCTTTTGCCCACTTTTTAAAGGGGCTGTTTGTTTTTTTTCCTTTCAGCTCTTTTGAGTTCCTTGTAGATCCTAGATGTTAGGCCTTTGCCAGATATACAGTTGGCAAATATCTTTTCCCATTCTGTGCTCTGTCCCTGCTCTTTTGATGGTTTTTTTTTTTTTTTGCTTTGCAGAAGCTCGTTAATTTGATGAGGTCCCACTTGTCTGTCTGATTTCTGAAGGTATTAGCCTTTAGGGTTCTGAATAGGAATTGGTTCCCAGTTCCAATTTCCATAAGGGTGTCTCCTGTGCTTTCTAAGATTCTCATATTTTGAGGTTTTACGTTTAGGTCTTCAGTTCATTTAGAGTTAATTTTTGTGTACGTTGATAGGTAGGGGTCCTGTTTCAATCTTCTGCAAGCCCCCCTGTTGTGCCTCAGCAACCTCTCAATTGGTGTCAACTAGAGCCTTGCTTGTGGATCATGAATCCGCACCCTCTCCTTTCTTGGCTCCTGTCCAAGGTTGGCCACTTGATGTTAGGAAACTTCTGGTGCATCTCTCCCCTTTTCAGAAGGCTGTTCAGTTCACCTTGTTGTGGGGAGATAATTTAGGATTTCATGCCTATCTGGTAGAAACTACAAGCTTTGATGTCAGGGAAGGGAGATGCAAGAGTATCAGACTTTGTCCCTTAAGCCCCTGAAGTACCTTAAAACTGCTGTGGCACAGTATGGAACCACAGAACCATTTACATTAGCTATACTGGAAACTATTTCACATGAAGCCTTCACTCCCTCTGATTGGCATATGGTTGCTAAGGTATGTTTGTTGAGTGGATAATATTTGCTATAGAAGACAGATTTTTGGGATAGATGCAAAGAGCAAGTTGAAAGAAATAGAGGAGATGAACTGAATAGGTTTAATCTAGACATGCTTGTGGGCCAAGGAGAATACTCCTCCCAAGAGGTGCAGATTTTATATCCCCAAGCTGCATATGGTCATATCAGTGGAGCGGCATCAGCAGCATGGTGTTGGCTACCATCAGCTGGAGTTAAGACAGAGCAGTTTTCAGAAATACATCAGGGATGTGATGAGCCTTTCCAAGATTTTGCATCTAGATTGTTGCAGGCTGTAGGTCGAATGGTGGTAGATGAAGAGGTAGGGACTCTTTTGGTAAAACAACTGGCCTATGAAAATGCCAAATCTGCCTGCCAAGCAACCATTCGTCCCTATCATAAGAAAGGGAATTTAACAGATTATATTCGCTTGTGTGCTAATATTCGGCCTGCCTATATGCGGGGGATGGCTATGGCTACAGCTTTACAAGGTACTCTTTCCCACAAAATTTTTAATATAGTGAGATCTGGTAATGGAGAAACCCCAAGGCGCCTGCTTCAACTGTGGGTAAATGGGCCATTTTAGTAGGGAATGCCCCACGTGTAATCCCAATTTGGGACCACCCCCCAGAACGGGTCGCTCTACACCCATGTGCCCACGATGCAAGTGAGGTATTCACTGGGATGATGAATGCCATTCCAAGATGGACACAAATGGAAATCCCCTGTTGGGAAACTTCCGGAGGGGCCAGCCCTGGGCCCCTCAAACAATTGGGGCCATGTCCATTTACCCCTACAGCCCATGCCCAACTTGCCTTCTCAGGGAAATCAGCCACCCAACAGGTTAGCGATCTCTACTGTGCCACCCCAGCAAGTGCCAGACTGGACCTCAGTTCCTCCTCTAACTTCGTATTAACCCCCCAAATGGGTCCACAGGCTATTCCCATGGATGTGTATGGCCACGCCCTGATGACATGGTGGGATTGTTACTGGGACACAACAGTCTTTTTCTGAAAGTCTTCCAAGTTCTCCCAGGAGTTATAGACTCTGATTACACTAGTGAAATTAAAGTTATAGGAAATGCTTCTCAGAATAATATCACACTCACTGCCGGCATGAAAATTGCCCAATTAGTGTTACTCCCTTTAAAGAAAATGGGACATATTGTCTCCTCACAAAAGCGAGAGACTAATGCCTTTGGTTCTTCTGACCATGCTTATTGGGTGCAAGTCATTGGGGAAAAATGGACTGAGTACTCTCTGCATATAGAAGGCAGGACCTTCCAAAGTTTATTAGATGCTGGGACTGATGTCTCTGTTATTAGTCAGGCTCACTGGTCAACTTTTTGGCCGCTTCAGTAAGCAATGACTTATTTGTGAGGTATTGGGCAGTCTGAGTGCCCTCTGCAGAGTAGTGAACTTTTGAATTGGAAGGATGATGAGGGCCATGAGGGAGTTTTTCAGCCCTATGTACTTCCTTTTCTGCCACTTAATCTTTGGGGACAGGGATGTCCTCCAAGCTATGGGGATATTGTTATACAGTCCTAGTCCTCAGGTCACTTCACAGATGCTCAATCAAGGATTTTACCAAACCAAGGATTGGGAAGGATTAATCAAGGGATGCAGTATCCCTTAACCCCACCCATAAAAAATGGGACATTTGGTTTAGGTCTCCCTGAGGCTTTTCATTAATAGCCGCTGCTTCTCCTGAACCCTATCACTTGCTAATCCCATTACTTGGTTATCTGACAATCCTGTATGGGTGGAGCAGTGGCCACTTTCTGGAGAAAAGCTTTCAGCAGCAACAGTGCTTGTTCAGGAGCAGCTTCAAGCTAGACTTGTTATTGCTCCAGAGAAAGTCCAGAATGTAGCCCCATATGAATATCTTGGTAGGTTTATAAAGGGACATAATGTTTGCATGCAGAAGCTGCAAATTCGGTTGGACTCTTTATTAACCCTTAATGATTTTCAGAAATTGCTAGGAGACATCAACTGGTTAGGTCCTTCCTTGAGTATTTCTCCTGCTCAAGTAATGCCACTTTTTGATATGCTGAAAGGTGACTCCGACCTTCAATTTCCATGGAGCCTCACCCTTGAAGCTCAATCTGCATTACAATTGGTACAAAAGGCAATTACTGTGCAGCAGGTCTCTCACATCTCTGTTACTGAGCCCTGGTCACTGATAATTTTGCCTACATCTTATTTTCCCACAGGAGTTTTTTGACAACAAGGACCCGTGGAATGCCTGCATTTGCCAGCCTCCCTATGGCTCACTGTGACCCCTTATGAATCTGTTGCCCTCCTCATTACTAAGGGCTGACAGCAAGTCGGAGAGCTTTTGGACCATGAACCTGCTTTATAGTACCTTACACTGCTCTCCAAATAACTTGGCTTTGGGAGACATGCCCTGCATGAAAGTTGGCTGTAGCCCACTATACTAGGGAAATGGGCTCCCACTATCCTCCTTCCTGACTTCTCACTTTCGCTAAAAATCATTCTTTTATTTTTCCTCAGGTTACCATGCTCAACCTCTGCAAAATTCACAGATGGCTCTTCTTCTGAAACAGCAGTTACTGTTATTAATAGTGTTGTTTCTCATTTTCAGTCAGATTATAATTCCGCTCAAAGAGTCGAGCTATTTGCAGTTTGTCAAGTCTTTGCAGATTTCCCTAAAAGATGCTTTAATCTTTACACTGACAGTTGTTACATTGCAGGACTTCTGCATCATTTGGAAACTGCTAGTCTTCATACTGTCCCTTCCTCCTCCCAGACTGACGTAATTGCTCTTTTACAGGCCATTCAATTGCACATTCGTGCTCACACAGAGTCCTTTTATGTTGCTCAAATTTGTGCTCATTCTGCACTTCCTGGCCCATTATCTGAAGGCAGTGCCTTGCTGATGAGGCTATGCTATTTTTTGCTTTCTCTTTACTATCTCCTGCTTCTGAAGCTACTGCTTCTCATGCCCTTCATCATCAGAATGCCCAAAGTTTATGTCACCAATTTTCATTGTCTAGAGAAACGGCTCAACAAATAGTAAAAAATTGTCCTGTTGGTCCTCAGTTTCACTCCCCTCCTGCTGAGGGCGTGAATCCCTGAGGTCTGTTGCCAGGACACTTATGGCAAATGGATGTCACACACTTCCTTTCTTCTGGAAAGTTGGCTTATGTGCACGTTACAGTGGGCACATGCTCTGGTTTTATTTTTGCCTCAGTCTGTTCAGGCAAAGCGACTTGATATATCATAGCCCATTGCTTTGCAGCTTTCGCTGTCATGGGTATTCCCAAATCTATTAAAACCAACAATGGCCTTGCTTATGTTAGTAAGTTCTTTGCCAAATTCTGCTCCACATTTCAAATTTCTCATACTACCAGAATCCCCTATAATCCACAGGGGCAAGGTATAGTGGAGCGTGCCAATAGAATGCTCAAAACATAATTACAAATATTTTTAAAGGGGGAATATACACATTCCTCCCCACATACACTATTGGCACATGCATTATTAATTCTTAAATTTTTCATTTTAGATAGAGTAGGGGTCATGGACTGGGCTACTCCTGACCTGCAAGCTAAGACTGAACTACAGCATGTTAAAACCCTTGGAGAGTGGGTGGAGATGATCCCTTCCACCTCAGCAGGATGCTCTCAGCTTGGTATTTGGAAACTTATGGAGGCTTTAGGGCCCACTATCATCTTCAACCAGTCTGAATCTAACCAGCTGTCTTACAATGGTTCCCATGAGGTGTTTGCCTGTGTTCCCGCCCCTTATGTCTTATTAACAGGGCCCAGAAAATTACTATGGAGTTCTCTTATTTTTCCTTAAAATGTTCTCATTGTAATCTCACTAATTGTGTCTCTCCTCGAAATAGAGGGCAGCAAGTTACAGTATTGCAACAGCCTTTGTTATGATGCCTGCAAATATTTCTGGACTGTGGTATCAGGACTTTGGCTGGCATATGCTCTCCCAAATGTCCAACCTGCTTGATCACCAGTGAAGATTTATTGGACTTGTAGTTGCCAATGTTACTGCATTAGTTACACTGATTGCAACAGCCACCGCTTCAGCAATAGCTTTGACTCAAGAAATCCACACTGTCCAGTACATGGATAATCTGGCTAAGAACATTTCCACTGTTCTATCCAGCCAAGGAGCCATTGATGTTAAATTAGAGGCATGACTCAATGCATTGGAACAAACGGTCCTGGTTCTTGGAGACCAGGTTGTTGCTTTAAAGACTCAGTTTATGTTATGATGTCATGCAAAGTTCCAATGGATTTGTGTAACCTCTATGACTTATAATGGTTCTGAATGGAATTGGGATCTAGTTAGAAATCATTTGCTGGGAATTTGGTCTTCTAATAATGTTTCTTTGAATATTGCTCGATTACATCAAGATGTAAAGATTTCTACAGCTGGACCACATTTGTTGCCTGCCTCATTGGCTAATGATATTCTTGACAAAATTAAGCAATTGGTATCATCACAGAGTCTATGGTCTACAGTATATTCTTTAATAGCATTGGGAGTGCTGATTTTAATTTTACAATTTTGTCTCCCAGTCTGCATCTGTGCAGGAGGACAAGCCATCAGACAGCTCCAAATAGAAGTCCATAAGCTACACTTAAAAGAAAAGGAAAAGGAGGATATGAAGGAAACCAAACCATAAGTTGACAAGGTCCTTGTGTTTTTTGGCTCATGTTCAGGGAATCGAGTCTACATTTCCTTTGTCTCCCCTGTCCTTTTGGTTGCATTTTTTTTTTTCCACGATGTATACTTTTATTGGATTTTGGATGTTTTTTCACTTTATTTTTAAATTTTAGATTCAAGAGGTACACATGTATATTTGTTACATGGACATATGTGTAGTACATGTGTAGTGGTGGGGATTGGGTCTCAGGTGGCCCATTCCCCAGATAGTGAACATCGCACCCCTTAGGTACAAACTTTTTATATCACATTTTCTTTTCTTTCCTTCTTTTTTTGTGAGTTGGAATCTTACTCTATAGTCCAGGCTAGAGTGCAATGGCATGCTTGTGGCCATCACAGTCTCAACCTGCTGGGCTCAGGCGATCTTCCCACATCAGCTTTCCAAGTAACTAGAACTACAGGTGTGCACTATCATGCCTGGCTAATTTTTCAATTTATTGTAGAGATAAGGTCTGGGCAAGATATCTGGGCTGGTCTTGAGCTCCTGAGTTCAGGCAATCCTCTTGCCTTCACCTTCCAAAGTGCTGGAGTTACATGTGTGAGCCACACTGGCCAGCTATATCACATTTTCTTTTTCTTTTTCTTTTTAATGGATAGCCAAGTGGCATCGTCTGGCCTGAAACGTGCTCATCCTGAGTGATTGCCTTGCTTAGCATAGATGTTAAGATAGGCATAGTTTAGTCATTGATACTTACCCTGCTTGTGTGATTTAATTCAGACATTAACATATCCTGCTTGTATGGTTTCACCCTCCTTTGTAAGATTTTTGTCCTATATAAGAGGCATGTGGTGAAAATAAGTTTGTTCTCTCTTGCTATCAGCTACCTGGGAGAGGACCCTCCCAATTCCGCTGTCCTTTGTCTTTTTTTCTCATTCCCTCCCCCCCAATTCAGGCCCTGCTCAGCAGAGGCTGGACACTCATACATCTTAACAGTGTTGATTCTTCCTATCCACGAGCATGGGATATTTTGCCATTTGTTTTTGTCTTCTTGGATTTCTTTGAGCAGTGGTTTTTTTTGTTTGTTTTTTGTTTTTTGAGTTGGAGTCTCACTTGGTCACCCAGACTGGAGTGCAGTGGCCGCTCCTGGTCACCACAGCCTTGCCTGCTGGCCTCCAGTGATCCTTCCACCTCTGCCTTCCGAGTAGCTGGAATTACAGGCACGTGCTACCACGCCCAGCTGATTTTTTGATTTATTGTAG
>NW_007251637.1:120054-145546 GCF_000164805.1 Carlito syrichta
TGGTGGCTATTATGAATGGGATTGTGCTTTTAATTTGGGTCTCTGCCTGCTTGTTTTTGGTGTAGAGAAATGCAACTGTCTTTTGCACATTTATTTTGTACCTTGAGACCTTCCCAAAGTCCTTTATCAGTGCAAGCAGGTTTGTGACAGATTCTCTTGGAATTTCAAGGTTTAGGATCATATCATCAGCAAAGAGGGATAACTTGACTTCCTCTTTTCCTATTTGGATACCCCTGATTTCCTCCTCTTCTCTAATTGCTTGAACTAGGACTTCCAACACAATATTGAACAAGAGGGGTGAGAGTGGCCAGACTTGTCTTGTTCCAGTTTTCAGGGGAAATGTTTTTGTCCATTTAGCAATATGGTAGCTGTGGGTTTGTTGTAGTTGGCACTTACTATTTTGAGGTATTTTCCTCCTATACCTAGGTGTTTGAGGGTTTTTATCAAGAAGCAATGCTGGATTTCATCAAAAGCTTTTTCTACACCTAATGAGATCATCATGTAGTTCTTGTTCTTACATCTTTTGATGTATTTAATGACATTTATGGCCTTGCAAATGTTGAACCAGCCCTGCATCCTAGGGATGAAGCCTACCTGGTCATGGTGGATGATTTTTGAGCTGTGTTTTTGGATCAGATTTTCTAGAATCTTGTTGAAGATTTTTGCATCTATGCTCATAAGGGATGTTGACCTGTAGTTTTCTTTCTTTGTTGGATCTTTATCCAGTTTGGGTATCAGTGTGATGTGAACTTCGTATAATGATTTGGGGAAGACCCACAGTCTTGGTGGCTCAGCCTGTAATCCCATGCTTTGGGAGGCTGAGGTGAATGGATTGCCTGAGCCCGTTGGTTCAAGACCCACTTGGGCAACTTGGTGAGACCTCATCTCTACAATAAATCAAAAAATTAGCCAGGGGTGGTAGTGCATGCCTGTAGTTTCAGCTACTTGTAAGGCTGAGGCAGAAGGATTGCTGGAGCCCAGCAGATCAAGGCTGTGGTGGCCAGGAGCATGCTACTGCCCTCCAGCCTCATGACAGAGTGAGACTCCAACTGAAAAAGAAACATTTGGGGAGAATTCCATCTGTCTCAACTGCCTGGAATACTTTCAGTCAGATTGGTATTAACTCCTCCTTGTACGTTTTGTAGAATTCTGCTGGAAAGTCATCTTGTCCAGGGCTTTTTTTGGTAGGTAGTTTTCTTATTACCTAGTCAATTTCCTTGATTGTTATTGGTCTATTTGGGGTCTCAATTTCTTCTTGTTTTAACCTGGGGAGGTTGTGTGATGTCAGATATTCTTCCATTTCATCTAGGTTATCAAGTTTGTTTCCATATAGGTGTACATAGTTATCTCTGATAATCCTTTGTATGTCTTTGGGGTTGGTTGTGATTTGATCTTTTGTATTTCTGATTGTGTTTATTTGGGCTTCTCTCTTTTTCTTGGTCATTCTGGCTAGAGGCCCATCAATCTTGTTAATTCTTTCAAAGAACCAACTTTTTGTTTTGTTGATGTTTTCTATAATATTTTTGTCTTCTATGTCCCATATTTGGGCCCTTATTTTTGTGATTTGGATTCTTCTGCTAAAGTTGGGGTTTTGGTGGTCTTCTCTCTCCAGGTCCCTTAAGTAATTTGTTAGACTCTCCACTTGTGATCTTTCCATTTTCTTGATGTGTGCTCATAGAGATATAAATTCCCCTCTGAGAACTGATTTCATGGCACCCCAGAACTTTTGGTAAGATGTTTCTTCATTTTCGTTTGTTTTCAGGAATCTTTCAATTGCTTCTCTGATTTCAGTGTTGACCCACTCATTGTTCAGCATCATGCTATTTAGTGTCCATGTTTTTGTTTGTTGGCTTTGGGGAAGTGTTGTTGGTTTTGATATTTATTTGTATTCCACTGTGGTTTGAGAATGTGCATGGCAAGATTTCAACCTTATGGAACTTGTTTATGCCTGATTTATGGCCAAGGATGTGATTGATCTTGGAGTATGTTCCATGTGGTTATGAGTAGAATGTATACTCTGTGATTGTTGGGTGAAATAATCTGTAGGTATCTACTAGTCCATTTGGTCAAGTGTCAAGTTTAGGTTCTGGATCTCCTTGTTGATTTTTTGCTTTGATGACCTATCTAGAGCTGTCAGTGGGGTATTCAAGTCCCACGCTTACTAGTGTTAGAGTCAATGTCTTTTTTTAGTCTATTTAGTAGTTGCTTTATAAATGCTGGTGGTCCTGTGTTGGGAGCATATTTGTTTAGGATGTATGTTTCTTGTTGATGGATTGAACTTTTTATCATATGTAGTGACTTTTTTCATCTTTTTACATTTTTGATAGCTTACATGGTGTTTTGTCTGATATTAAGATTGCAACTCTTGCCTTCTTTTGTGATCCATTTGCCTGGAAACTCATTTTCCATCCTTTAACTTTTAGTCTGTGTCCGCCCTTTGTAGTGAGATGGGTCTCCTGGATGCAGCAAATATTGGGGTCATAGTTTCTTATCCAGTTTCCCATTCTGTATCTTTTCAGTGGTGCATTTAGTCTATTCACATTCAGGCTGATTATTGGAATGTGATTTCTTATCCCTGTCATGAGGTTCTTATTAAGTTTTTTCTTTACTTGCTTGTTTTCTTTTGGCTTTGGGGTTAGTGCATGTGTGTGTTTTCAAGTTTCTTGTTGCAATCTTATTCAGAATAAACTGTATTCTGTTTATTCTGTGCTTGCTGTTCTCTAGGGAACTCTGTAGTGATTTTTTTTCTTTCTTCTATACTTAATACCTTTTTAAGTGTCTCCTGTAGAGCTGATCTGGAAACTGCCTAATCTCTTAGGGATTGCATATCTGGGAAGGATTTTAATTCTCCATCACTGATGAAACCGAGCTTGGTTGGATAGGAAATTCTTGGTTTAAATTGCTAATTTTTGAGGACTTTGAATATAGGGCTCCATTCCATTATTGCCTGTAGTGTTTCTGCTTATAGGTCTGCTGCTATTCTGATTGGTTTTCCCCTCTAGGTAGTCTGACCTTTCTCTCTTGCTGCCTTTAGTATTTTTTCTTTTGTGCCCACTTTGTGTCCAGATGTCCTCAAACTTTTAAAACAGGGAGCCAGTTCACTGTTCCTCAGACTGTTGGAGGGGCAGACTATAGTTTTAAAAAAAAAACTATGAACAAATTCCTTTTTTTAAAAACTATAGTCCGCCCCTCCAATGGTCTGAGGGACAGTGAACTGGCCCCTTGTTTTAAAAGTTTGAGGACCCCTGGTGTAGGTGAATAACTATGTATCTAAGGTTGGTCTTCTCATTTGATGTCTTGTGGGGGGTTCTCTGTATCTCTTGTGCTTGGCTGGTCACATCTCTTGTGAGATGGGTAAAGTTTTCTTGAATTACCTCCCGGAATACTTGTTCCAAGTTGTTCTCATTTTACCTTTCGTCTTCTGGGATACCAATCAGGTGTAGGTTTGGCCTCTTGATATTATTACACATCTCTTGTAGGCTTTGTTCCTTCTTTCTGAGTCTTTTTTCTATGTTTTCATCTTCAAGTTCTGAGATTCTTCAGCTAGATTGATTCTACTTTCCATGCTTGTCATCTTGTTATTTATTTCCTGGATGATGCTTTTTATTGCCAATAACTCTGTTACAAGTTGTTTCAGTGTTGCATGTTGTCTTTCTTGAGTCTTATTCACTCTTTCCAACCATTCCCTGATCGCTGTCATATTCTGGGGCCAGTCATTGGTGACTTTCATTGTTTGGGCACCAAGGTCTTATTTCTCAGGAGTTTTGTCTTTGGTAGACTTGGAATTGCCTGAGGTCTTCCTTTGACTTTTCCTCATTTGTGACAGACATCTTGTTTGTTCATTTTCTCTTTTTAGTTCTGTTATTCAGTGTCAGGGGAGAGGTTTTTCCTTCAATGTTTACTCAGTCCTCCATTCTTCCCTGATCTGGGCTCTGGATTTGTTATGTTTTGAAATAGGATGGTGAATGGGAAGTTTTGCTTTCTCTTGTAGTTTTTGAAATCCGAGTAAAGTGGGGAATGGGGTGCTAGGAGTCAGATGCTACTTGAAACTTAAAATGTTCACTTATTGTGGTATGTTTTCCCTGAGATCCACTCCTCACCACCACTCTATATGATGATGCAAAGCAGAAACCAACCCACACCACAAAACAATCCGCAATAATAACAAAATGAGACAAAACAAACCACAATAACAGAAAATCTCCAAGAAAACTAAACACACACAATGTCTAGTACAAAGTAAATAGAGAAGAAAGACAAAAAGACCAAAGAGGGGAGAATAAGAAAAAAGAAAAAGAAGAGATAAAAGGGTGAGATGATTCAGGTGGAACCCTCACACCTCACACATATATTGACACACTTCTTTAATTGTAAAAAATGAATATATATGTGTGTGTGTGTGTGTGTGTGTGTGTATACCCAAAAGAACAAAAGAGTAAAAACCAACAGCAAAACCAAAAGATGAACACTCAGTCATTTACATACACATAAACAGAGAATGACAAATAAAAGCAGAAAGAAATGGAGAAAGAAAAACATTTTGGGAGGGGATGCAGTTCAAACCCTCAATACACGTATTCATGCGCAAAGGAAGTATGTTTTAACAATAGATGAACTGACAGTCAGAAAAATTTTAAAATTAAAAAAAATTGAAAATTTGAAAAAACAAAACACAACAAAAAACCAAAAACAGAGACAAAACAACCTGTTCTCTTGTGGCAGGCTCTATAATTATTCCTCTAATCAGATCTCCCCTGCAGAGCCACCTCTTTCACTCTCTCCTCAGGGAGTGGAGCAGATAAGGTGGAGGGGCAGTGAGGTGGGTGGAACTGCAGTCCTCCCCTCCCACTGTCTTATGGTCAGGGAGATCTGTGGTGGGTATGTACAGGATAGTCTCTTCCCCAGTTATGTACTCTCACAAGGTTGCCCAGGCAGGTCTATCCTGGAATGGGGTTCTCCTATTGCGACTGATGTCCAGGCTCTGTCTGGGTTTGTTCCTCTCAGTCGTGTCCCAGCTATGTGGGTCTGATATTCAGAGGATTGCTGGAGAGGAGGGGGTTTGTTTCAGCCAGGACTCGCCATGAATCTCTTTGGAGTCCTTCCTCATCCTTTTCAGGCCACAATCTTTGTCCCATGGTTGGATCAGGGTAGGGGATGGGGCGCCTGGAACTCAGCACTCTCAGGCACCTCTGAAGTTTGTGCTCTCAGGATATTTCCTCTGGACCACAATCCAGGCCTGAATAGTTGATCTGCCATTCACAGAGATCAGTTCTCTGTGTTGCCTTGTCAGCCCCTTCCAGGGCCTTGTTAGGTCTCTCTCCTATTTCAATGATAAGGGAGGGCCTGAGGCTTAGTTTATGTGTTGCTTAGGCAACAGGTTAGAGGCTGGTGGGGGGAGCTGGGTGGAGCAATGCAAATCTCTGCCTGAAAAATGGCTACAGTGGATGGCTCCTCGCCAGGCGTGTATTTTTCTCTCTGAATTTCCCTGATGCTCTCTCTCCAAAAATCAAATCTTGCATTCCAGTGGGTCCGGTATGCCAGGTGATGGTGTGTGCCAGGTGCCAGGTGTTGGGAATCAGCTGAATTCAGCAGGCTTGTCTCAGGTGTGTTCCTGCAGCAGACGTTTCTGTGGTGTTCTTGGGAACTGTGCTCTAATTTCAGGATGCTGGAGGTTTACAGTCACTCTCAGAGGGGGGACCTGGGTGCATGCAACCAAGTATCCCCTCAGATGGAATTTCACGCTCCCACCAGTGCCCACCTACTCACGTGGAGAGTCTTTATTGACACTTGCCTCCAAGGAGATTTTTACAGCACAACCTGCCGGCCACCATCTTAAGTTCCTCCCATCCCTTAATTTTGAGTCTGTGTGTGTCCCTTGTAGTGAATTGAGTTTGCTGGAAGCAGAAAATAATTGGGTGATGGTTTCTTATCCAGTTGCCATTCTGTGTCTTTTCAGGGTTGCATTTAGTCTATTCACATTTAGGTTGATTATGGAAATGTGATTGTTTATCCTTGTCATGAGGTTCTGATAAAGTTTTTTCTTTGTTTTCATTTGACTTTGGAGTTGGTGTATGTTTGTGTTTTCAAGTCTCTTTTTGCACTGTATACTCTGTTGATTGCGTGCTCTACTGTTCTCTTGGGAAGTGTGTGGTCATTCTTTTTTTCTGTCTTCATACCTTTTTTTTTGAGTTGGAGTCTCACTCTGTCACCCAGATGGGAGTGCAGTGGCTGCTCTTGGCCACCACAGCCTCAACCTGCTAGGCTCCGGTGATCCTTCCACCTCAGCCTTCCAAGTAGCTGGAACTACAGGTGTGTGCTAGCTTAATACCTTTTTAAGTGTCGCCTGTAGAGCCGGTCTGGAAGCTGTATTATCTCTTAGGGATTGGATGTCTTGGAAGGATTTTAATTCTCCATTACTGATGAAGCTGAGTTTGGTTGGGTAGGAAATTGTTGGTTCAAATTGTTTATCTTTGAGGACTTTGAATATTGAACTCCAGTCCCTTCTTGCTTGTTGCGTTTCTGCTGCTAGGTCTTCTGCCATTCTGATTGGTTTTCTCCAGTAAGTAGTCTTACCTTTCTCTCTTGCTGCCATTGGGATTTTTTCTTTTATACTTTGTGTAGGTGAATTGCTATCTGTCTAGGGGTTGGGTTTCTCATTTGATATCTTGTAGGGGTTCTCTGAATCTCTTGCCTTTGGCTGGTCACATCTCTGGTGAAATGGGGGAAGTTTTCTTGGATTATCTCCTGGAATATTTGCTCCAAGGTGTTCTCCATTTCCCTTTCTTCTTCTGGGATATCAATCAGGCATAGGTTTGGGCTCTTGATATAACCACACATCTCTTGTAGTCTTTGTTCTTTCTTTGTGTATTTTTCAGATTGGCTTAATTCCATATTCTGGTCTTCAAGTTCTGAGATTCCTTCTTTGGCTAGACTAATTCTGCTTTCCATGCTTGTCATCTTATTATTTTTTTCCTAGATGAAACTTTTTATTGCCAAAATCTCTGCTACAAGTTCTTTCAGTGTTGTGTCTTGTCTTTCTTGGATCTTATTCACTCTTTCCAGCCATACCCTAATTCCTGTCATATTCTGGGTCCAGTCATTGGTTACTTCCATTGTTTGGGTTGCAAGGTCTGATTTTTCAGGAGTTTTCTCTTTGTTACACTTGAAATTACCTGTGATCTTCCTTTGGTTTTTCCTCATTTGTGACAAATCTCTTGCTTTCCTCTTTAGTTCTGTTACTCAGTGTTAATTGGAGAGGCTTTCCCTTTTATTTATTTATTTATTTATTTTCTCTTTTTTTTGACTTGGAGTCTCACTCGGTCACCCAGACTGGAGTGCAGTGGCCACTCCTGGCCACCGTAGCTTTGACCTGCTGGGCTCCGGCAATCCTTCCACCTCAGCCTTCCAAGTAGCTGGAACTACAGGCATGCGCTACCATGCCCAGCTGATTTTTTGATTTATTGTAGAGATGAGGTCTTGTTGCCCAGGTGAGTTTCGAACCCACGGGCTCAGGCAATCCCCTCACCTCAGCCTCCCAAAGGTGCAGGATTACAGGCTGAGCCACCGAGCCCAGCTGGCTTTCCCTTTTAATATTTGCTCAGTTTTCTATTCTTCCCTGATCTAGGCTCTGGATTTGTTCTATTTTGAAACAAGATCGCGGGTGGGATCCTTTGCTATCTTTTGTAGTTTTGAAAGTCAAATAGGTTAGGAGATGGGGAGCTGGGATTCAGAAACTACTTGCAAGTTACAATGTTCACTGATTGTGGTATGTGTTCCCTGAGACCCACTCGCCACCACCACTCTATATGATGATGAAATGGGCATATGTGTGTACCCCCTGAGTTCAAGATACAGTGACAGCAATGAGGAACACAGAGAAAAATAGGATAAAATAAGATATACAAGAAATTTTTGAAAAAAGGAAAAGAAAAAAAGCAACACAGGTCAATAAAAGCAGAAACCAAAGCTAAAAACAGTTGAACACACACACAGACATGCACACACACTCCAAAATAAACTGGAATAACAACAAAGTGAAACAAAGCAAACAACAACAACATAAAACCAGGAAAACTAAACACACACATGCCTAGCACAAAATGAATGGAAAATAAAAAGAGAAAGACAGGGGGAAAAAAAGAACTTCAGATAGAATCCTTACACATATATTGACACACACCTTAAACTAAAAAATAAAAATAAAAAAGAACAACAGAACAAAAACAAACCACCACCAACAAAAAACCTTAAATATGAAGACTCAATCATTCACATACACGCATACACAGAAAACAAAAAACAGAAGAAAGAAAAAGAGAAGAAAAAAGAGGTGGGGCTGCAAATCAAACCCTCACATAAACATTCATGCACAAACTAAAATATTAAATAAATAGATGATCTAGCAAACAAACTGACAAAAAAAATTTTTAATTTAAAATAAAAACCCCTGTCCTCTGGTGGCAGGTTCTGTAATTGTTCCTCTTGTCTCCTCTACTATAGCCTGCAGACCTTGCACCTCTTTCACTCTCTCCCAAGGTCCAGAGCAGGGAAGGAGGATGGGCCGTGGGGGTGGATGGGGCTGCAGGGAGATCCACTCCAGGGGGGAGATGTGGGATTGTCTCTTCCTCAGGTATGAAACCCTGGAATGGAGTTCTCCTATTGATGTCTGGGCTCTACCAGGGTTTATCCCTCTCAGTCGTGGCCCAGCTGTGTGGGTCTAACATTCAGAGGATTGCTGGGGAGGAAGGGGGTTGGGTAAGCCCCGGGCTCAACACTGATCTCTTTGGAGTTCTTCCTTGTCCTTTTCTGGCCACACCATTTGTCCCATGACTGAATCAGGGTAGAGGGTGGGGAGCCTGAGTCTCAGCAATCATCAGGTCCCTGTGAAGCTTGTGCTTTCAGTATATTCCCTCTGGGTCATGATCAACCCCAAGTAGTTTATACACCAGTCACATCAATCGGGTCTGTTGCTCCTTGGTGAGGAAGTCAGAGCACTTTCCTGCCCCGCCTTCAAGATGGTGGCAGGGTGCCTCTCTTATCCTCTCTGGTGGGATTCTGTTTCTGGGTTCCCACTGCAGCACCTGCTGCCAGTGCCTGGCCAGGTGCTGAAGTGGTGAGGCAAAGCCTGGAGCTGGCAGTCTCTCCTGCTACAGTGATGAAGCAGAGTCTGGAGTTGGTAGTCTGTCCTCACCACTTCTGCTGCACAAGAAAACTTTTGTCCATAAAAAAAGGCACTCAGTGTCTGCCAGGAAAATGCCAGGGACCAAGCAGAGAAGCTACATCATCAGCTGTTGCACCAAGGCCCTGACCACTTGCTCACAAGCCCTCACTTTGACAGTCTCTTCCAGCAATTTTTCCCAGGAAGGATTTTGCTGATATTTTTTTAAATGTCTCTTGGCTTCTGCATCCCAGGAATCCCTAGGGTCCAAGTCTAGCAACTGTGGCACTGGTCGCTGCATCAGGAGAGCCCTGACTGCTAGGTCCCTAGCCCTCATTCATTCATCCACTCACTCCCCACTCACTCACAGCATGCACACAAAATTTTCCATACACTCACTCACTCACACCAGGACTTGCATAGTCTGTCTGGCTCGGTCGCCATCTTCCCACCAATCTCAGACCTAATTCTTAATTAGACTATTGTCAAGAGCTAGTCCCAGCTTAAGTGAGTTTCTTGGCATAGCTAACTTAGTTGCAATTTTAATGTCAGATTCATTCATTTTACTTTTCCCAAACTCTGGGGTCAGTAGGCTGTGTGCAACTTCCAGGTGATTTTTAGTCAAATGGTCAATAACTCTTATTTCTGCCATGAATGCAGGCCCATTGATTTCTTTCCAGTTTCTTGTTAGAGTAGGGTGGCCTGTTAATGTGCTAGTATGGTCCTGGCATCATCTCTGGGTGGCCATTGAACTGGTCTCTTTTCTGACCCTGGTCTTGGTCTCAGCCTTGTCCGTGTTTTGCAAGTACCTAGTATCTTGACAAGGCTGCAGTGAGTAGAGTGACCTTTTTCTTTGTTCTCCAATTCCCTTCTTGATGGGCTTCCTGGTTTTGGTTGGTGAACCCTTTTGTTGCAACCTTTAGTAGCTGACTGGCATTCATTTTAGTGAAGTCCTTTAACTTTTGTAGTTTGTGTCAGATGTTTCCTTGGGCTTGCCCAACAAAGGCTGCATTCACCATCTGTTCTGAAGATAGCTTTTATTTTCTGTTTCAAACCAAGCTTTTTTCATGTTGCAAATAGCTAAGGCTTTGATTTGTCAGTGGACTAGGCAGAAGTGCAGCAACCAGGGTGGTTGGCTCACTGATTTCTTTGGATGCTGCAAGCTTTGCTTCTTGGTTTGTTTTGCAATTTCCTCAGGTGATTATTGCAATTCCCTTTTGGTGTCCTTGACAATGCATGACTGCTACTCTTTTAGGGACCCATACAGCATCCAGGGGCTTGAGGATTTTTTGCCTTATTTTATGTCCTTTCCCCCTGAGTTTATCGGGCCCTTTTCCTTATATAAGTCTCCATGCACATGAAGAGTGGTGAAAGCATATTTGAAGTCAGTGTAGATGTTGATGTACCCCAGTTGCCAGCTGAAGGACTTGGATTAAGGCAATGAGCTCTGCCTTTTGGGCTGAAGTTTCTTTTGGTAGCAGTTTAGCTTCAATGGTGAAGTCCAGGGTTTCTACTGAGTAACCAGTAAACCATTCCCCCTTTTTTATGAAACTGCTGCCATCAGTAAAGTATCCAATATCAGGATCTTTGAGAGGCTTGTCTGTCACGTTCAGATAGCTGGAAAACACCTGATCCATAACCTCATTGCAATCATGGTCTGGCTGTCTGGATTCAATTGGCAACAGAGTTGCATAATTTAAAGTTCTGACTACTTCCAGGTGAATGCATGGGTCTCCACATAGCATTCCTTGATACTTGACCATTCTGGCATTTGTTAGCCATTTGTACTCCATTAAGATCAGCACCATGTATGGCACTTGGACTGTCAGGTCTTGTCCCATAGTTAGCTTGTTGGCTTCTGCCACCAGAAGAGCTGTAGCTGCAAGTGCTCACAAACAAGGTGACCAAGCTCGAGTAACTGAGTCCAGTTGCTTTGAAAAGTATGGTATAGGTCTGTGCCATGACCCTAACACTGACCCCAACGGCTATGCCAGTGTACTCATGCACATATAAAAAGAAGGTCTTGGTTACATCTGGGAGCCCTAAGCTGGGCACATTGATGAGAGCCTGCTTATTTTCTTCAAAGGCCCTTTGTTAAGCTTGTTCCTAAAGTAGAGGCTCCTGTTCTCCCCTGTTTGTGACTTCAAAAAGGGGTTTTGCTAAAATAGAGAAATTAGGTATCCAGAATTCCTAATTCCTAATAGAGAATTCTGTGACTCCAAGAAATTCCTGGACTTGACTTTGGGCGGACAGGACCAGAATTGAGCAGATGGTTTGTTTTCTTTCTGGGCCATGCTGGCATTGCCCTCGAGATAGGTGGAAGCTATGATATCTAACCTTCTCTTGGCAGATTTGGGCCTTTTTCTTTGAGGCTTTGTGTCCAGCCTTCCATAAGATGGTGAGGAGCTGGTGCATTTCCTCCATGCAGTCCTCCTTGTGTTTGTCCCACCAACAACAAATCATCCACCTATTGGAGCAGGATAGAGTCACTTGGTTTGCTGGAAAGGCTTTTAAATCTGATGCCAAGGTGGTGCCAAAAATGGTTGGAGAATTATTGAGAAAGACTGAATTTTGGTGTACACATTGTCTGCAGTGGGGCCATGGCGGTGGTTGGAGGTGAGGGTGCAGGTGGCAATGGGGAGTATAAGAGTATGTACGGTGGAAGACTCCCTTCTGTTTCATCAGCCAGAACAGGCTTGTTTGGTTTGGGCAGGCATTGGAAGGAAGTGACTTAGGTCCCATCATAATTTTGCAATTTCCCTCCCAGCAAGCTTTTATCCCTCCCAGCAAGCTGCATCTTGCCAACTGTCAATGTATGGGAACCAATCAGGGTAGCCGGGACCTGGGTTTCCTATGGCAATTTTAAATACCTTAGCAACTATTCTTTAATCTAGTGATCCTTATGTGGGCCATCCCACCACAGAAGAAGGTCAATCAATTTCACAGAATGTTTGGAGCTTTCTCCAAGTCAGTTTCACACCATAGTCTCCTGAACAACCTAGGCGAACATTTTTCAACATACATTCAAGGGGGTTATTCTTACTTTGTGTTCCCCCTTTCTTCTTCCCCATAAAAGATGCCAGTCACATACAGAAAGAGGGAAAAAGGGAGAAAGGGGTAGGAGGAACAGTTGCTTTGTCCGTCTCCAGTCATACTCCTTGTGGAGATAATTCAGACAATTGGTGGGTTGGTGTAAACCCCCAACCCGGACCAGCCCTATTATGGGGCTGGGACAGACTTCAGCTGTATGAGGTTGCCACCCACTCAGATCAGGACTCAACACTCACTTCAGCCCTTTGGTTGGGTCGGAACCCTTTCGCTGTCCCTCTCATTTACACATAATCACACAAAAAACACCAACCCTCTACCCAGTACCTTGGAGTCTATGATTTTGCCTCAGTACAGTGTTTCCTTCCACTGCCTCTAACCCTTTCCTTCAGATTTGAGACTACTAGCAGACTCCAGGAGTTGACAGAGTCTCCCCTTCTGTCTCTCAAGGACAGGTCTATTTCATGTAACCCCAGTTCCTACACTTTCCACTGGGCGTTGCTCCTTATGCTTGTTCCTGTGCCTTACTGGGTTCCATTGTACTTTCTTTGCATAATGGATCCTTGCCCCAGGATGCTGGGAGGGCTTCTCCCCTACAGATCAATTGATTTGTTGGTGTCAAGTGAGGTGGTCTCTCCTGTTGCCCTGGGGGTTGTACCCTGGTGACAAGGGAGGTGGAAAACAACTATTTCCGAACTCTCCACTTTCCTGACCAATATACCAAGAAAAGTTGCAGGAAAAACAAATCAGAGAAACCATGACACCGAGACTGGTAAACAGGAAGCTGGGTTTATTCCTGGAATGCTGGCATTCGGCCCAGTGAATTCCAGTCACAAAGGCTAGGCCCCAATCACAGTTGGGTTTTAGCTGTTAAATGTTTATGCTAGCTTTGGGAGAAGGGGCTTTTCAAGGTGAAAAGTTTTGTACTTTTTGTAATGACAGAAAAGCTTGGGTTTCAGCTGCAGACACTGAGCAGTCACTCAGGAAGGAGCTTGCAGTTTCAGCTGCAGGTACTGAGCATGGCGCTTTGCATGAGCACACTGGAACATTTTAACTGTGATATATATTTTGAAGCATTTTTTAAAAGCCCCCTACCACATGAAAACATCTTTTAAAATTTTTATTATTGAGAGGTGGGGTACAAGTGAAGATTAACTACATAAGTAGACTTCATGCAGGTGAAGTTTGGGCTTCCAACTGGCCCTCACTTCCCCTGATAGTGGACCAAGTGCCTTTTGTGTCATAATGCCTCCCACCTGCCTCCCTCCCTCCTTCCTCTAGCAATTCCCAGTGACTACTGATCCCTCTCTTGTACTAACGTGACTAGTGTCTAGGCCCCACTTGTGAGTGAGAAAATGTGGTATTCACTTCTTTGTTTCTAAAAATATCTTTAAAGCATCAATGATCTGACAAGATAATGAGGAATTACTAGGTCAGGTTCCAGGAGAGGATGGCAATTTGAAGAGTTAACCTGGGGGCTTGGGGTCACCTTTACCCTGAAGCTGTTTGCCCATTCCAAAGAGGAGTCTGAGAGGCTGTAGTGCATTTTCAACAGTTCCCCAGTATTGGTGGCATAAATGTCAGAGTTTGGGTATGTCAAGCTTGGGACCCTGCTGAAGTATCTTTCCTTTTTTTTTCCTGCCCAATTCTCATACATCTATTCTATGGAGTTGAGTTTCTATACTTCTCTGGTCACTTTCAGGAAATAAAATTCAGTCTGTAAGTAAAAAAAAGACTTATGTAAGAGCCAGAACTACACACATGATTTAAAGATAACATTATCTCCCTCCAATACTCAGTTCTCCCATGATTGGGAAACTGCCACCTGCTTGTCTCCTTCTCTACCTTAGATTTTATTCCTCTTCCCTCAGTGTCCTATTATGTACTTTTGGTTCCTTGGAAAAGGGGAAAGGAGATGATTTACATGATTATTATCTTATGCCAGATCTCATAGTGTGTTAACTGATGTATCACGAACAGGTACCAGAGCTAGCTTCATGGGAAGGATACCTTCACTTTGAAGGGCCCTGTGTTTGATTTAATGTTCTATTTTTACTATCTTGTAGTTCACATTAAGTTTTGAGCAAGGAGCACCGTGTATTCATTTTGCACTGGGCCCTGCAAATTCTGTGGTCAGTCCTGTCCCCATTCATGTGTGGGAATACCTCCCTCAGGCTTTCCTTAGTGAGGACAGATAGGTCTGTATTCACTGGTCCTAAGTCCTTTCTCAGCCTGGGAAGTCAATTGTGTCACTTTTCACTTTTTCTGAATCTAATTCCTCCTCTAGATGGTCTTCCAGGATTGACTCAACTGCTCTTGTCCATGGGCCTGTGTCTGGTCCAGGGGACTCAGCCCATCTTCATCTTTGCCCAGACACACTCAAGGCTGCAGACCACTCAGTGTGGCTATCTCTCTCTTGGTCCTCCATGCAAGGACCTAAATCGACACTCATCTCTTGACTTTTAAATTTTCCAACTGTAAGTCAGATAGTAATCCATCATGTCCTACAGGATCACTAGTTCAATCTTCTAGATCAGCAGCTACCTTGAAGGCCCCTTTTAAATTTTGATGAATAGAAATGCAGCCTCCAAGCCCTCTCCTCTTGGGACTCACAGAACATCAGCATCTCTCTTTAGAATTCCTCCTCATATGTCCAACTACCTCTCCTTCTTTGCTCCCAATGTTACCAAGAAGTGGGCTCAATTTTCAGAACACATAGAAACCAATACTATGGCACCAACTTTTGAAAAAAAGAAAAATGCTTATTGTAAGCCAACTGGCAAGGAGACAGGAGGCAATGTTCAAATCCATCTCCCTGATCTGAGGGTGAATTTGCATTTATGATATATCTAACTGGTTCCAGGTGATGTCAATGCAGCTGGTCTAGCAGGTTGGTAGTGTTAACAACTAGGTCAAACTTTTTCCATTTTTCATGCCCAGGCTATGTGACTTGCAATTCTGGCTTTGCACCATCTATAACAACTTAAGTGATGGTTGATCAGTTTAAGATTGTCCCTCAGTTACATCAGGCTGAAAGAGACCTGTCATGGTTTATCGTCATGTTTAAAATAGAATTCAACTCAATTCAACCCCCAGATTGCTTCTCCAGCTCTCCCCTTTGTGTCTTTTATCTTTGTGACTATCCTGACTTCTCCTTGTGTGTCATTCATGCCAGTAGACTAAACTAATATGCTATGTGATGAGTCACCATTTGAAGTCAACAGTGTGGATTGGAAGGTTCCTTGAAAACTCTAATATGGTGTACCTTTAGAAATGTTCATAGTATAAATGCTATAAAATGTCAATAACAAGAGGATCTTTGTGTCACATCGTTTTGTGGTTTAACTCAAAGAGATTCACAGACACAAAGAAGGTAGCAGAGTACATGACACAGAATAACTGACCAGTAAATGGTAGATGGTGTTGTGACTGTTTTTAGCCTGATCCCCTTAGCTCTCCATCCACTGCCAGAAACAGAAAACTCCAACACTTTGTCTTTGTCTCAAGAATAATGAATACCAGCAGCTGGTAGATGGCTGTATTGCAGCAGCCACAAATTAGACAGGGCATTCACACATTGTTTACCTATTCTGAAGATGAAATCACCTGGAGGTTGGTTAAGACATGGGCTTATTACTTTTGGGAGGGATCTGATGGCAGTCAATTTATACAAAACTCTCCACACCTAAATAGACGTGGGAAGAAATTATATAGCCCAGTGTGGGAAAGGGGAAAATACCAGCAATAGCATTATGTGAAGAGAAGCAGAAACAAGGATGATTATCTACTCTCAGTAACTGCCTTGTGTTTGCAGATGTGTGCACCCCAGGAGCATTTCAACTGGACACAGATGGCCTTGGCCAGGGGCCATTCTCCCAAGGGAGAAACAGTCATCAGCAGGAGTGGGGAGAGGATCATATGTCTTGCATTCACCCTACACTGGCCAACTCCTTTCTGCTATGACCCCAGAAAAGAGCACCACCCTTCACCACTTCTCCAACAGAGGCCACCATTTTTGGAATAATTTGCTACTCACCAGCTTAAGGAGAACCCTGTTCTTCTCTTCCTCTGCCTGTCCAGTCATCCTTGCCTATAGGAGACCAAGCCCTCTGGGGCTACAGGTCTCCCATCCTGTAGACCTGAGTAGGCAGAGAGTGACCAGAAGCCATGACTGAAGTTTCATTTGCTTGACAGATGGGCATCAAGCTGAACAAACAGCACAGGCCCTCCTACAGAGAGGGAATCAAAGGGAAAGATGACAACTGTTACAAAAATGCACAATATTTCCCCAGGATTGGAAACCCCTGTGCCCAGGCTCAGCTCCATGGGTCCACCCAGCAGGAACTCCCTCCTATCTTGCCTCTCCCCTAACCTGTATCCAGGGCTTAGCTGGCTTTCATTTCCTTCTAGCCTGTGAATACTTTCTGACTCTCAGCTCACCTTCTCCAGAACAAGGACTTAGTGCACTGTTTTAGGAGAACTTGGGCTTTCCAGTGGGCAGAAAAATCAAAGAACTTTTGTTTTCTTCCCTGCAAGAAATACAGAGGCAGAGAAGTACAGAAATGGCTTGCTATTTTCTTGAAACATGGAGAGAAATCCTGGAGAATAAATATGTATCTCAAGAAATTACCCAGCCACATTAGAAAGCAGAAAAATGATAGTCTTATCAGAATTAGATAAATTTTATAAACTAAGAAGAGAATTGGGGAATGTTCACACTGGAAGCTAGAGACAAGTTCATTTTTTTCTCGGTGGTCAGAGGTACTGTAGTAAAAAAAGAGGCAGAGAGCCACCTACTTTCATCACCAACACCCAGTAATTCACGTGAAAAAGAGGTTTGCAATCCACCTGATATTGGGGACAGGGGTGGGGAAAGGGACACATTCTGCTTGGAACCAAATCCACAAGCAATCACCCCACCATACCTTCATTGAAGGGCTTGAGATTATGAGAGGATGACTTGAACCAACAGGGAGGAGTAGGAGATAGTATCAAAGCTGGGCCACCCTATTCCCCACAGAAGATCCCCAGATCTTTTGCAGGAGCTAGAAGGAGCACAAAACCCTAAAATCATTTTGAAATAATTGATTCCTTCTCTATGTGATTTTTGTTGATGCATAGCATACACACTCACACGCACACATTCCATGAAATTTATTTATCCGTTTTATTTTTTGTTACCTCACTGTTTAATAGACATATTTAATATAAAAACAAATTATCAGTATTTTATACAATGCATTTGTATTTTTTTCATTGTATATAGAAAATCTAGAGCATTGGATCCCTTCATATTTCCATGATAGTTCAACGTTGCAGATTGGAAACAGAACTACTCAGAAAACACCTACATCCTCAAATGGAATTGACTTCCAATTGATTGCAGGATTCAATACTTCCCAGGTGTTGATACAGAGTCAAAAATGGTGGATAAAATTTGGCAAATTACTTGTGCTTGTTCCAGCTGTTGCACTGATGGACTCACAGTCTGTATTCTTCATTACTTGCATCTGTGGTCTTTAGCCAATGAGCTCTTTTTCTGCCCCCAGATCATTATCATAACTCACCATTCAGATGAATAAGCATAGAGCATGCTTATGCAAAACATCATACTGGCGGGATGTTAGTATTTTTATACCATACTTGGAAATGCCCACAATAAATTCTTCCATCTTACCGGGCAGCATCTGTATAATTAATCAGGTCTGATGGCCCTTTAAGACTTTTCCCTCAGGAACATTCTGTTTCTCAATGGCACCCATGTATATTATTTGAAGTTTTGCCGAGGTATCTGAAATTGTTACTTGGTCCTGAACTTTGGGTGGAACCAGCCACAATGCTGCCTCATGAAAGGCTAGAATCTAGACTTGCTCTTTGTACTGATTTCTACTTTTAAACTTACTACTTCACTGTTTTTTGCCTTTATGAAACATTTTTTCACCATAGGCTTGATTCAGAGAGGATCCCTATACAAGTGAATACTGTTTTGTCTTCAAAGGTTTCACAGACAGCAGCCTACACAGAGAGCTTCCTTTCATTCTGACATGGTCTATTCTTTTCAGAAAAACAATGTATGCTCTTGGCCATGGGTCCATCCCCTGGGCTGCCTGTGCCTGAGGAAGGACCTGAAATGCTCCAGACTCCTGTGCCAGGATGCCACTCCAGTTTGAAATCCAGTGCAAGTTTTTCCAGTTCCTGTCCCCCTATCCATGGGCCTCTGCCTCCTTGACTACCCAGATTATTGTTCATGGACTTTGGGTTGTTTCCAGTTTTGGGCTGTCATGAATAAAACTAGGGACATTCTTGTATGTGTTTTTTGGTGGGCATATGTACCATTTCCCTTGGCAATATGCACCCAAAAGAGGAATTTCTAAACCACAGAGTAAAAATGTGTTTAGATTTATTTATTTATTTGTGTGTTTGTTTATTTTAGGTTCAGCTTCAAATGATAATGCCAGCAAGTTTCCCAAAGTGGGCAGACCAATCTGTATTCCCACCAAATGCATGAGGGGTAACCCCAAGAAACTGAAATAATCTTTTGGGGAGCAGGCCCCTTGTAGTAAAGGTTTTCCCCACCTGGTAAATGTTCTAGGAACCTATTGGTTTTTATCTGGAAGTTTTGAGACGGTTGTGTCAAGATCTGCGGAGGAAACGTCCTGAGTTGTGGCAGACAGATGACTAGTTCTTCCACCATGACAATGCACCTACCACACCTCACTGAGTATTTAGCAGTTTTGGACCAAAAACAGCCTGATCCCCATGCCCCACTCTCCCTAATTACCTGATTTTCCCCCGAGTGACTCTTTTTTGTTTCTCGGAATGAAAAAATTGCTCAAAGGGGAAACATTTTGCTAATATGAAAGAGGTGAAACAGAAAATGGCAGAAGTACTAAAAGGCATCAAAATTGATGAGTTCAAAAACTGAGCAGTGATAAAACTACTTCGATAGATGACACTTTCACTTATCAACTGGAGAGTAATTTGAAAGAGATTGACATAGGTGGGGCTCAGTGGCTCAGCCAATAATCCCAGCATTTGGGGAGGCCAAGGCAAATAGATTACCTGAGACTGTGAGCTCAAGACCAGCCCGGAAAACTTGGCAAGACCTCATCTTTACAATAAATAAAAAATTAGTTGGGTGTGGTAACGCGCGCCTGTAGTTTAAGCTACTTGGAAGGCTGAGGCAGGAGAATCACTGGAGCCCAGCAGGTTGATGATAGTGTGACCCTGAGTGTGCCACTGCACTCCAGCCTGGGTGACAGAGTGAGACTCCAACTCAAAAAACAAAACAGAACAAGTGATTGACATTTAAGCATGTAAGCATAAATACACAATTTTAAATAAATGAATTGTTTTTTGTTTTCTCCCTTCATGTATGTCTTCCAGTTGCCACATACCCCTACCCACAACTTGGTATTATCATTTTTAAATTCATTTTAGTTTTCTGTATGGTGATATAATTTTGTGTACATGTAGGAGAGTATAGGTGTTTGCATTTATCTTATGATAAATGACATTAAAATAATCTTTAAAATATGCTTATTGGTCATCCATTTTTTTCAAGTACCTGTTATGTTTTTTGCTTGATTATCTGTCCTTACTAATTTATAGGAATTCTTTATATATTATGAAGAGGAATCCTTTGTCCTATTTCTGTCTATGTGAAGGGAAATTGAATCAGCAATTAACAACAACAGTAACAACAACTATCCATAAAGAAGAGTCCAAGCCCAGATGGCTTCACAGTTGAATTCTATTAAACCTTTAAAGAACCAATGCCAATTATTCAAAAGTCTTTCAAAAAATAAAAACAAAAAAGGAAAGAACGCTTTCCAACTCATTCTATGAGACCAGTATTACCTTGATACCAGACCAGACAAAGACATCACAAGAAAAGAAAACATACCAATATCACTTTGGGGGATGATTCAAATGTTCTAAAATTGAGTGTGACTGGCTGGGTGTAATGGCTAACACCTGTAATTCCAACACTCTGTGAGGCCAAGGTGGGAGGATTGTTTGAGCCCAAGAGTTCAAGACCATGTTTCTACAAAAAAAATCAAAAATTTAGCTGGACATGGTGGTGGACACCTGTATTCCCAGTTACTTGGTAGGTTGAGGTGGGAGGATCACCTAAGCCTAGGAGGTCGAGGGGCTGGGGTGAGTTGTGATCACAGTCTGGGTGATAGAGTAAGACTTCATCTCAAAAATACAGTGAAATAGTAAAATAAGCCGGACTCGGAGGCTCAGCCTGTAATCCCGTGCCTTTGGGAGGCTGAGGTGAGTGGATTGCCTGAGACCGTGGGTTTGAGACCTGCCTGGGCAGCGAGACCTCAACTCTACAATAAATCAAAAAATCAGCTGGGTGTGGTGCACACCTGTAATTCCAGCTACTTGGAAGGCTGAGGCGGAAGGATCGCCGGAGCCCAGCAAGTCGAGGCTGCGATGGCTGGGAGTGGCCACTGCACTCCAGTCTGGGCAACAGAGTGAGACTCCAACTCAAAAAAAAAAAAAAAAGAAATAGTAAAATAAAATAAAATAAAATTGGGTTTGGTGATGGTTGTACAACTCTGTGAATGTACAACTCTGTGAAAATGACTAGATTATGCAGTTTAAATGGACCGATTATATGGTATGCTAGTTATATCTCAATAAAGCTGTTGTCAATGAGGAAAAAAAGGCATTACCCATATCTTTAATTGAGTGAGTACTGTGATAAACACTCTTTTTGATTTTTATTAAGTTATATTTAAGAGTATGAGGACCAGCTGAGACTACACATACCCACTCTGCCTGTCAAATGTTGTCTGTTTATGGTATGCAAATATAGCATACCAGGGATTTTAAATTTGAGTCTCTTGATTTACCCATGTTCTCAAATCCAGAAGTAAACTCTGATCTTTTTTTAATCATAAGGGAGTCCTTTCCTGTTTTTATTATATTTATATCAAGTGCAAGCCAAAGTATCCTTACTACTATAAAGAGAAATGGATGTTCTTTCTGTGATAGAGACGTGGGTATCCATGTTATTTGAGATATGGTTTATCATTCCATGAATAATAGACTTGGAGAATCCATGTGTGGTCTGGGTGGAATTCTGAATGTGTGACTTCAGGGTTTTTAGAAAGGGGATGTGGAGGTCTGAGGATTCATGTGAGATGTGATGGAGAATTTCGTGATGTGTATTAGAAGGGAATGAGAATATTAGAGGACTAGGTTCTTAGAAAGTTACGAGATGCTGTATCCAGGTTTCCAAGCTGCCCACTTTCATGCATTTGGCTCTACTAGGATATGGTGGTGAAGGAAACCAGACTTAAAGTCAGTCGTGAAATTGTGGTTGCATAGACATAGTTATCTCACTGTCACAGTCAGAACATTTTATCATTCTTCCAGTGGTCTTCCTGTGGATTTGCAAGCTTGTCAGTAGAATGCATGTGATGGGATAGGCAGGAAGAGCTAGAGAAAATGTCATCAACAGTTAATCTTCTGAGTCCATATCCACTTTGGATTTCCTATTTTTCCTGCCCTGATGTGTTTTCCTCATCTCCTCATCTATCCTGATGTGTGATCCTATTTGTACTCAGAAAAGTGCAATTGGAAGAGTTACAGAAAAGACTATAAAAGGAAGAAAGTCAACCGAGTCTGGTCTGAGAATTTAGCTATTTGGTTAACCTCAAGGTTGTCAGGCTGCTGTGTAAAAATGTCTAACACTGCAATGAATTTCATATTCATTATTTCTAGGGTCAAGAGAATGACTTCATTCAGTGAGCAGAGATAATCAGAGATATAGACCTGGGACCCCAGAAGGGCGGAATTACAGGGATTGCACTGAGAAATGTATTTGTATCCAAGGACCTGATCTGAATTTACACCTTGCACTTCTTAGTGTCAACCTGATTACATTGTAGGACAAAAGGTAATAATTTCTTCTATTCTCATGTGTCAGTATGTGGGTTTATTTTTCCAGTTCCCTCTTCTGTAACATAATCAGCAATATGAAGATCTGAATCATTGGATAATAAATCAGGAATGGCAGAATTTCCCCACACATGCACACCAAGTCCTTGACTTTATGCTGCTCAGAACTGTGTAGATATCTATAGGTCCAGTGCAAGTCACATCTCACCTCTGTTTTAGAGATGCAGTAACTAAGCCTCAAAGTATAAAAATAACTTCCCCACTGTCCTATTGGAAGCCACTAGGTAGGTAGATGGGTCCAGAAATCCCATCTCTTGCTCTCATTCTCACATCTTTAGCTTTTCTGATCGGAAAATATAGCAAACATACAGAAGATGTATACATTACACATATATAGTATAATAAACAACTATAAAGTAAACTTCCATTTTTCTTTTTTTTTGAGTTGGAGTCTCACTCTGTCACCCAGACTGGAGTACAGTGGCACACTCCTGGCCACCACAGCCTCAACCTGCTGGGCTCCAGCAATCCTTCTGCCTCGGCCTTCCAAGTAGCCAGAACTACAGGTGCGTGCTACCATGCCCAGCTAGCTTTTGATTTATTGTAGAGATGAGGTCTCTCCAAGTTGCCCAGGTGGGTCTCGAACCCGTGGGCTCAGGCAATCCACTCACCTTGGCCTCCCAAGGCACGGGATTACAGGCTGAGCCACCGAGCCTGGCCACACTTACATTTTTTTATTACCTGGATCAGAATAGCTTTATAGCTCCTCATAATAATCATTCTACCAGATGTGCTTTTCCCATCACAACCTTCTGTACCCACCTGAGAAGTAACCACCAATCTTATTTTTTAATAATCCTTTCCTTGCTTTCTTCAGGGTTTAACATTTATGCATCCCTTATATATACCATTAATTCTTGCCTATTTTGAATTTGTAGAAATGAGAGTATACAAAATGCATTCTGCTGTGTTTTGCAATTTTTACCTGATATAACATGTAAGCCTCACCCCTATTGCTGTGTTTGGTTTATGTTAATTGTATAGGTTTCTGCCTTGTATGCATATGACATAACATATTCATTCTGCTGTTGATTGACAATGTGGTTGGTTGTTTTTATTTTGGGCTATTATGAATAAGAGAGCTATTGACCTACTTGTACTATTGTCCACAAATGTAGAAGATTCTGTAGGATATATGATTAATAGTGGAATTATTGTATCAAAGGGCATGCATATCATTACAAAATCAAAGAAAATATTTCCAAGTTGATTATAATAATTTATCCTGCCACCACCAGTGTATAAATTTTCCAGTTGCAATCCTCTCACCTCTGCCCCTCAAAGTGCTGGAATTACAGGTGTGAGCCACCGTGTTGGCTGCTACACATTCTTTCTGATTAAATGTTGTCAAGCTGGAAGGTGTGCACAATGAGTGGTATTTCAGTGTGCATTTAATATGCATTTTCTCACTTGAAAATGAGATTGAGAAAAAATTCAAATATCAGTTGGTCATTTGGATTCCTTGGTGAAGTGCCTTTTCAAATATTTCTACATACTTAAGGTGTGAAAGATGAGCTGAGAGAAGTAAGTATTTGAGGAGAGATAAGCAATAGTAAAATGGGTAAGGAGGTAAATATCTAAGGTTCAAAAGGCGATGCATGCCACAGTATAAAAAGATAATGGTAAAAACTTTCTCTGACAAAGCCCAGGAAGAGAGAATTGGAGACTTCCTTACAATCTGGTAAAGGTGGAAGTAAAGGTTCCCCTGTTCTACCTTTGAAATAGATGTTAAGAGTAGGGTGAATCCTGGGGATGAAGCCTACTTGGTCATAGTGGATGATATTTGAGATGTGTTTTTGGATCTGATTTGCTAGAAACTTGTTGAGGATTTTTGCATCTATGTTCATAAGGGATATTGGCCTACAGTTCTCTTTCTTTGTTGGATCTTTACCTGGTTTGGGTATCAGTGTAATGTTAGCTTTACAAAATGATTTGGGGAGAATTCCATCTTTCTCAATTGCCTGGAATACTTTCAATAGGATTGGTATCAGCTCCTCCTTGTACGTTTTGTAGTATTCTGCTGGAAAGTCATGCAGTCCAGGGCTTTTTTTTTTTGGTAGGTAGTTTTTGTATGACAGAGTCAATTTTCTGGGTTGTTATGGGCCTATTTAATGTCTCAATGTCTTGTTTTAATCTCGGGAGGTTGTGTGATGTCAGAAAGTCCTCCATTTCATCTAGGTTTTCAAATTTGTTTCCATATAGGTGTACATAGTAATCTCTGACAATCTTTTGTATTTCTTTGGGGTCAGTTGTGATTTGATCTTTTGTATTTCTGATTGTGTTTATTTTGACTTTTTCTCGATTTTTCTTGATCATTCTGGCTAAGGGTCCATCAATCTTGTTACTTCTTTCAAAGAACCAGTTTTTGTTTTGTTGATATTTTCTATGATATTTTTTTCCTCTACGACCCTTATTTGGGCTCTTAATTCTGTGGTTTGGATTCTTCTGCTAATGTTGGGGTTTTGATGGTCTTCCCTTTCTAGCTCCTTTGGGTGATTTGTTTGGCTCTCCACTTGTGATCTTTCCATTTTCTTGATATGTGCTCATAGAGATATGAATTCCCCTCTAAAAACTGATTTCATGACATCCCAGAGGTTTTGGCAAGATATTTCTAATGTTCATTTGTTTCCAGGAATCTTTCGATTTCTTTGGATTTCAGTATTAACCCAGTCATTATTCAGCATCACACTGTTTAGTGCCCATGTCTTTGTGGGCTTTGGGGAAATGTTGTGGTTTTTTTTTTTTTTTTTTAATAATTAATCAGTATTTTTATTATAGTTTTGTGGGGTACAGTTAAGGGTTAGGTGTACAATTACGTTTCATTCAGACACCCTGTTGATAAGAGGTGTTTTCCCAGCCCCAGAGAGATATTTGCTACTGTTAATCCCATCCCCCTCCCCCCCATAGTTTCCCAGTACCGTCAGTCATTTTCTTATAGTATTACAATGGATGTTCAAGGTCCATTATATGAGTGAGAACATGTGATATTCTGATCTTTGTTTCTGTGTGAGGTCACTCAGTATTATAGACTCTAGTTCCATCCAGGTTGCTGCGAAATTCATGATTTTGTTCTTTTTTATGGCTGCGTAGTATTCCATCGTGTATATGTACCACATTTTTTTAATCCAGTCCTCTTTTGATGGGCAGCATGGTTGTTTCCAGGTTCTTGCTATTGTGAACAACACTGCGATAAACATACGTGTGCAGGTATCTTTTTTATAGAGTGATTTGTGTTCTTCAGGGTATATTCCCAGTAGGGGGATTGCAGGGTCATATGGAAGGTCAATTTTTAGAGCTTTTAGGAATCGC
>NW_007251638.1:0-817 GCF_000164805.1 Carlito syrichta
TCCACATTATCCACACACCTGTCAGCGAATACTCAGGACCTGCAGACAGATTTTGAATCACAGTTCTCCCCTTAAGTACATCTCAAAACTGCAAAAAGGACCACCTCCAACCTACAGTGCAACTTCAGAATTGAACAAAGTAAGAGGACATACATAAAGAATAGGAGATTGAACAAACAGAAGTAAAACCAATCCCTTTACCCCTGAATTACAGAATTAAAGAAGATGGTGACGTGGAGGGAAGGAAAAAGTAGGGAGGGGGAAAAACCGCACAAATGAAGAAAAACCAAAAGAAGAATATAAGTCTTACACAGACCCCTGGGAGATCAGACAATGAGAAAAGAGATTCTGGAACACAGACAATGAAGAGTCCCCAGAATGACTGGCTACATGCAACAAACCCAGACATCAAGACATTAATGGAGAGAATTTAAAAAATTGAGGAGAGACAAGAGGAAAATAGGAAGGAGCTGTTGTCAGAAATGACAGCAGTAAAGAATACTGTGATGGAAATGAACAACAGACTAATAAGCATGGAAAGCAGAATCAGCCAAACCGAAGAAAGAATCTCAGAGCTCGAAGACCAAAACACAGAACTAACCCAAACTGTCAAAAGCATAGAAAAGAAGCTCAAAAAGACACAACAAAACCTGCAAGAGATGAATGATCACTTCAAGAGACCAAACCTAAGAATAATTGGGCTTCCTGAGGCAGAAAGAGAAACAGAAGCCACACTGGAACAAACATTTCATGAAATCATTCAAGAAAACTTCCCTCATCTCATTAAGGATGAAAAAATTCAAACACAAGAAATTCA
>NW_007251638.1:1305-3045 GCF_000164805.1 Carlito syrichta
CACTAAGCTTCATAAATGAGGGAGAATTGAAATCTTTTCCAGACATCCAATCCCTAAGAACCTACGCCGCCACCAGACCACCTCTACAAGAAACACTTAAGAAAGTACTGAACACAGAAGAAAAAGAAAAAAGAACAACAGCATTCTTCACAAGAGTACAGGCAAAAGATTAAAAACACACATGAACCAACTCCAAAACCCAAAGAAAGACAACAAACAAACAGGAACAACTCTGTAAGAACCTTATGACAAGGATCAACACTTGCATTTTAATTATTAGCCTAAATGTGAACGGACTAAATGCACCACTGAAAAGACATATATTGGCAAAATGGATAAAATATCATCAGGCAACAATCTATTGCCTTCAAGAGACTCACCTCACTAGAAAGGACACCTACAGACTCAAAGTAAGAGGATAGGAAACAAACTTCCAGGCGAACGGAATACAAAAGAAAGGAGGAGTAGCCATCTTAATTTCAGACAAAATACCCTTCAAACTATTAAAAATCAAAAAAGATACAGAAGGCCACTACATAATGATAAAAGACTCAATCCATCAACAAGAAATATCTATCCTAAACATATATGCACCCAACATAGGTGCACCAACTTTCATAAAGCAGCTTCTTGGAAAACTAAAGAAAGATATTGACTCCAACACTATCATAACTGGGGACTTTAATAGCCAATCACAACCCTAGACAGATCATCAGGACAAAAAATCAGCAAGGAGATCTGGAACCTCAATGTGACTTTGGACCAAATGGACTTAATTGATACCTGCAGAACACTCCATCCAAAGACCACAGAATACACATTCTACTCATCACCACATGGAACATATTCTAAGATCGACCACATACTCTGGCAAAAATCAAGCAAAAGCAAATTTAAAAGGACCAAAATTCTACCAAACACCTTCTCGGACCACAGTGGATTAAAAATAAACATTGACACCAACAAAGTCCCCCCAAAACCCACAAAGACATGGACACTAAACAGCATGATGCTAAACAACTCCTGGGTCAACGACGAAATCAAAACAAGGATCAAAAGATACCTGGAAACAAATGAAAATGAAGAAACATCTTACCAAAATCTCTGGAATGCCCTGAAAGCTGTAGTAAGAGAGGAATTTACATCCCTACAAACACACATGAAGAAAATGGAAGGAACAGAAATTCACAACCTAACAAGCCACCTAAAGAAGCTGGAAAAGCAAGACCACAAAAACCCTAATTTCAGAAGAATCCAGATCACCAAAATAAAAGCCCAAATCCAGGACATAGAAGACAAAAATATAATACAAAAAATCGATGAAACAAAAAGCTGGTTCTTTGAAAGGGTAAACAAGTTTGATGGTCCCCTAGCTAGACTGACCAAGAAAAAACGAGAAAAAAACCAAATAAGCATAATCAGAAACACAAAAGATGAAGTCACATCTGACCCTGAAGAAATACAAAAGATCATTAGAGACTGCTACGTACACATATGGAAACAAACTTGAAAACCATAAGGAAATGGAGGACTTTCTGACATCACACAACCTACATAGGTTGGAACAAGAAGAAATTGAGACCCTAAATAGACCAATAACAATCAAGGAAATCGACTACATAATAAGAAAACTTCCTACAAAAAAAAGCCCCGGTCCAGATGGCTTTCCAGCAGAATTCTACAGACATTCAAGGATGAGCTGATACCATCCTACTGAAGGTATTCCAGGTGATTGAAAGA
>NW_007251638.1:3946-5422 GCF_000164805.1 Carlito syrichta
CATTTCTCTACACCAATAATAAACAAACAGAAACCCAAATAAAAAACACAATTCCATTCACAATAGCCACAAAAAAAATGAAATACCTTGGCATCTTCCTAACCAGAGACGTGAAAGACCTTTACAATGAAAATTACAAAACACTGCTCAAAGAAATCAAAGCTGACATGAACAAGTGGAAAAATATCCCATGCTCATGGATCGGAAGCATCAACATTGTTAAGATGTCCATCTTACCTAAGGCAATCTACAAATTCAATGCAATACCCATTAAATTACCAACAACATTCTTCTCAGACCTAGAAAAAACAACACAGGAATTCATATGGAAACACAAACGTCCAAGAATAGCCAGAACAATCCTCAGCAAAAAAAAACAAAGCAGGTGGTATCACAATACCAGACTTCAAACTTTACTATAAAGCTACAATCATCAAAACAGCTTGGTATTGGTACAGGAACAGGCATATAGATCAATGGAACAGAATTGAGATTCCAGAAGCAAAACCTCAATTCCTCAACCAACTCATCTTCGACAAAGTCCCCACCACCTACCAGTGGGGAGAGGAGAACCTATTCAGTAAATGGTGCTGGGAAAACTGTCTGACCACATGCAGAAGATTGAAACAGGATCCCTATCTATCCCCATGCACACAGGTTAACTCCAAATGGATCAGAGACCTAAATGTAAAACCTCAAACCATAAGAACCTTAGAAAAGGAAGGAAATACTCTCATGGAAATCAGACTGGCATCCAATTCCTGTACAAAACCCGAAACTCACAGGACTTAAGAGAGAAGATAGACAAATGGGACATTATTAAACTGACAAGCTTCTGCAAAGCCAAAGAAACCATCAAGAGAGCACTGAGACAGCCTACAGACTGGGAAAAAGTATTTGCCAACTCTAGGTCTGACAAAGGCTTAACATCCTGGATCTACAAGGAACTGAAGTGTACTGATAAGAAGAAAACAAACAACCCCATTATAAAAAGGGCAAAAGATATGAACAGACACTTCACAAAAGAAGACATTCGAGCAGCCAACAAACACATGAAGAAATGCTCAACCTCACTAATCATCAGGGAGATGCAAATCAAAACCACACCGAGATAGCACCTAACTCCAGTCAGAATGGCAATTATCAACAACTCAAAAAATAACAGCTGCTGGAGAGGGTGTGGTGAAAAGGGAACACTTCTACACTGTTGGTGGGAGTGTAACCTAGTGCAACCTCTGTGGAAAGCAGTGTGGCAATTCCTAAAAGCTCTAAAAATTGACCTTCCATATGACCCTGCAATCCCCCTACTGGGAATATACCCTGAAGAACACAAATCATTCTATAAAAAAGATACCTGCACACGTATGTTTATCGCAGCATTGTTCACAATAGCAAGAACCTGGAAACAACCATGCTGCCCATCAAAAGAGGACTGGATTAAAAAAATGTGGTACATATACACAATGGAATAATACG
>NW_007251639.1:0-805 GCF_000164805.1 Carlito syrichta
GCAAACCTCTAGGAAAGGTTGAATTCTCTCAGGACTGTTATTTGATTTTGTACATGAAGTAGTTCTTATAAAAACAGATAAGGAGCAGATACCTGAGACTCTAGCAAAGGGGATGAAAATGAACTATAAAACAAGACATTAGTGATGAGCCCTACTTCAAAAGGAAGGAATCTTAAAAACATATGGCCAGGTATCATTAAGGCAGCACATTCTACTACCCTGATATGATGGAAAGCCTCCATGAAAAAAATACCACAAAGTATGAAAAAAATCATTACAGTCCTAATGATAATCCAGTACCTTACAGGCACTTCTGAATGATAACACTTAAGTAAAAGAAAGACTAAATTTAGGCACATTTGAGCTAAGAGTAGGATTGATTCAAAACCATGAAGAGTTGTATCTTTAGTATAGATGACACTATAGATGAATGTACCAGTTGATTTGAATATTAATATATTGATATTAAGGTGAGTGATTTAAATTATCATAATACTACAAGAAAGGGATTGGCAGTAGTGGGAAACTGCAGGGGGAGGGGCATCCTTCATCAGTAGGGTACCTGATCTCAAATCAAGTGAGGGGGACCAAAGTGAGACCCAAACTTTACTTGTACAGTGACCATTTGTATACCTAACACTGAATTGTACTCCACATCTTTAAAATAAAAATTAAAAAAAGATGACTGGTTTATATAACTAAAACAATGAAAGAAGGTTTGTTAGCTTAATCTATAAATACCATTTTTTCTATCATTTTTCCTCGTAAACTAATCAGTATTATATAAACTGGCAGAGCAGTAATT
>NW_007251639.1:1441-6288 GCF_000164805.1 Carlito syrichta
ATTTCTAGAAATGTTTCATTCCTATTACTAATATTGAAGAGATAATATATTGTGTAAAGGTGAAAAAAATTGCTCATTATAGCTTGGTGTTGATATCTATGTCTATATTATTATCATGAAACGTGAAACATGAAATCAGGATTCAACCAAGAGTATGGACCACTGTTATATAAAAAGAGGAGGGCATATAGAAAATACAGCTAAAAATTGCTCTCTGGCATTCTATAGGAAATGAACTTGTTAAAAGTGTACTAATCCTGTTAGACAACTTAATCCTCTGTGCATCTCCAAGGCATGAATTCTTAATCATTAAGCACTTTAAGAGGTATATTGCAAGAAAAAAGAAAAGGGAGCCAAATATTCACATGCCAGCCATCCTACTTGGAAGTCACCCTCAGTGTTCTAATCACAGTACTAAGGCAAATATAAGACAGAGAAGAAATTGCTGCCTCTGAAATGATGAGCTTGTACTAAGATTCTCCCAACAACTTAATTTAAACAACTAATTTGACTGCCTATGTAATTAGATAAAACTAAAACACAGCACAATACAGTGATTGATGATTAGTGGATTTCGCGTGTCACCTAAAAATAGATTTGTGCAATAAAAATGAAGCTATGATATTAAGATAGTTGAAATGTGGCAATGCGATGTTGGCATATAGAAATTTATATATCTTTTCCCACAACATTTATATTATTTCAAGGTATTTTAAGTCTAAGGAAGAAATCTGTTTGAGCTTCTTAAACTTCTCTTTATGAATGAAGTAAAAAATTTTAGCATTCTTGTCACAGATATTAGAAATATCACTCCTAGCATTCTTCAGTTAGCTTCATACACTTATAATAAAATTGATCTTTTATTGTCCATGTATTTCAGCATTTCTTAGTGGAATACCATATAATTTTCTACTACTGTGTCTACTTTTAATAAATAAAAATCATCAATTTTCTTAAAACTAAGTACCATAAACTGCAATGCAAACTTACCTCCACCCTGCTGTCCTTCTCTTTGCAACTTACTCTCCTACTTAACCACTGTGTAGATTCACAGCACCATAGAAACTAAAGGTGCCAGATTCCCTTGGTAAAAACTTGTTCTATCAATTTTAGCTGGCTGATCTTGCACAAACTATTGTAGCAGTTTGGTTACAAAATGGTAGTATTAATAGTGTTTGTACATTAGGGCTTCTCAAAAAATTATTCATGTTTTATCACCAGAGAGTCTTGTTCAAATGCTAACTAAGCTCCTTAACTCTGTGTGGTATGGAACCCAATCATCTGCATGTTTAAAGAATAAAAATTGCTGATTACCATCACCCTTTAAGTTTCAAAGGTCTACATTATGCTGTTTGCACAATGGAATTAGTTTGAAGATTAAATAAATCCATCAATATAAAATGATTAGTTCAGTGACTTTCACATAGTGAACTATCATAAATTATTTTTAGTATTATGAAGGAATTTAAAATTATGTGGCCTAGTATATTTTCCAGATGACAGTATGTTAACAAGATGGTTGAAATAACTTGGACAATGTCACATAAACTAGCCCCAGAGAAGTCTGGTTGTCCAATGTTTATTTGGCCATTATTTTCTACCAACTGTGATCACATTACCCCTTTTCCATCATCTAGACTAGTTTTATACATTTTACACATTTTATAAATTGGTCAAACTCATACATTGCTACCACCCTAGGAAACCTTTCCCAATTGACCCAAATCTCTGTTGTCCCTCTGCTCCTTTGAACTGTTACATTCTTTCTCTTCTCTGCCAATTCTCTGGCACTTCTTCTATGTGCGTTTGTTGAAAATGTTTGAAATGTTTAAAGTGTTCAAAACATATCCCTTAATGAATGAGTGGACTAATATTTTTGTTCTTTTGTATACCTTTAATACTTTCTCCATAATCAATAAGTGATCATGATTACTCACACATAGAATGACAACCAGGTACATTGCCCAGGAAAAGGTGAACACCCATGTTTTTTAAAAATAACTTTTGAAAATAGTGTATTCAGATTTCTTTCATGAGTCCCTTTTAAGAAATAAAAAAAAGATAGTTTTTAGAACTGGAAAACTGAAGTTTGAGTACCCAGGCCTACCATGTAAATATATGTGATGATCACTTTAATTTCCTTAATGTTCTTATGTATTAAATAAAGATGTTACATGTGCCAGCATACCTCTTATGGTTCAAGGTGTATGATCTCTGCGTGGTTCCAAACGAGGTCACACAATTCAATGCCTGGCAAACCGGAATCACCTTGGGATATTTTCAGATTTACAGGAAAGAAATATGCTATTTCTTCCAGGAATAGTGAACAATGAATTGCAACTCTGTCAGTTGCTGCTGTTGAAAAAATTTCTAATGTATTGAAGAGAAGGCTGATGGGAGAGTGAGACCCAGACAGAGACAGAAAGAGAAAGGGAGAGAGAGAGACAGACAGAGAGAGAGAGAGAGAGAGAGAGAGAGAGAGAGAGAGAGAGACACTTTCAGACTCATCTCTAAACCTCGCTCCAACTTTTCATGAAACTCCTTGTAGCTGAGTCTCATAATTCAGTGGAAGTTCTTGTGTTGTTTGCCTTAGAATTTTTCAACTGACAGTTTGTCACTTGCATTACAGTAAGACCTGACCTGTAAGACCTGACCTTTCTCTGCATGTTTTTGTGAGCTTTTTATTGACCTCCTGCTCTTGCGAAGGGTACCCTGCACCTGCGAATTCTTCAGCTCTTTGGTGTCCTTGGTCTCAGACACCACTTTGCCATCCACTATCCTGTGGTAGTCTTTTGGGTGGTCTGAATGACATTGCTGCTGTCCGGGGTATCACCGAGACCAAAGTCCAGCAGGTGGCCATAGGTGGTGATCTCAGCCTACCTCTTGACCTTGATGTTCAGCGAGGACTCCTACTATGGGTGCTGCCAGTTTGCCAGATCCATGCCAACTCGGACTCCAGGTGCAGCAGGGCCCCGTTTAGCTGCTCCAACTGCATGACATGGGAGGCCTTCAACTCTCTTAGGCTGTTCTCCAAGCTGACTTTCAGTTTTCTCATGAAGTCCAGGTCATTCCCCAAGGACTGCAGTGTACATCTCGGCTCAGTGAGTGTCATCTTGGCAGCTCTGATCTTGGCAGACTGCATAGTGACCAGTATGGTGCTCTCCTTGGTCTGCTGGCATGAGTGCTTATCCAGCTACTCTAAGTTCTTCTGAGCCAGCTCATCATACTGTGCCTGGATATCTGCCATGATCTTGCTGAGCACCTGAGATCTGGGGGCATATACCTTCAAGGTCAACGCAGAACTGGCAGTCTGGGCTTGTAGGTCTTTTGCTTCCTCCTTGTGCATCTTCTCCACAAAGTGTAGCTCTTCCTTGAGAGTCTCGCTCTCTGTCTCTAGCTGCAGCTGGGTGACACTGGTATCATCAGCGACATTGCGGTGCCCATTGATGTTGCTCTCTATGAAATAGATGCATGGCCAGCTCTGTGTCATACTTGACTCTAAAGTCATCAGCAGCAAGGCAGGCTTTCCCGGTCTGCAGAATGATGCAGGCATTATCCACAGAGGTTGAAAAGATCAGAACCCTCATGTCCTCGACGGACTTGAAGTCAAGCCCAGGCTTTGACCTGGGGTCCCTTCTTCTTCAAGTGTTCCTGGATTTTGCACTCTAGACTCCAATTCTCAGTCTCCTGGCTCCTCACCCTCTCCAGGTAGGAGGCCCAGTGGTCTGTGTTTCAACTCTTGCTTGGTCTCCTTCTCACTCTGGATGCCCACTAGACTCCCAGATGTCCCTGTGGCCAGGACCCTGCACCCTCAGCCACCCTGCAAGCTGGTGGAGTGGGACACAGAGATCCAGGAGTCTGAGCCAGGGCTGCTTGCATAGATGCTGGCCTAGCTGCTGGTGGGCTGGAGGCTGTACAGTTACATGGAGTCCAGGGACCTGTAGTTGGTAAAAAAGATGGTAGAGCACATTGTGAAACTCATGACAACTTGGAGGAAAGCAAGATGGCAGGACTCACATTCTCATTTTTATAGATTTAATGTAATTATTATGCATTGAAATATTCAGTCAACAGCTATCATTTAATATTTTAGTCTTTTTTTAAACTTTTGGTATTTTTATGTCTTTTCATGTTCAGATTTAAATATCCTCAAAAAATACATAAAGGAATTATGCAGATACTATAAAAGCCAAAATATAATATTATAATCTAAGCCCATTCGCTCTCCCATGCAGAACAACATAACACAACTGTCTAAAATGATTGGTGTTTTGTTAAAGTAATACTTTTCCCCTACAGAACAAGAAAAAGGTCTTAAGAATTTTGGAGCTGTGCATGGACAGAATTGATAACCTATATATGGATACATGCCTATTTTTCATTTTATATAAAAGAACTTAAAGAATGGTGCTTGAAAAGGATTATAACTGAGCTTTTATACAGATTATAAACAATATAAAAACAATTCAATTGGTTTTTATTAATTACATGAGTGGGACAGTGGAGTCAAGAAAGTATAATGAACCAAGGAGAAATTTAGCATAAAATTCTTGAAGGCTTTATATGAATTCTCTGACACCAAAAAGAGAACAGGATCGACAAAATTAAAATGTTGATTATAATCTACAGACAGCAATAATGGATAGGAGTATTTATATTCTTGTCAAAACAGACAGAAATATTCATCCTTTACATAATTTATCAGACCATCGGAGATAGTTGATTAAAAGAAGGATTTACTTAAAAACAACTCTGAAGAAACTGTGGTTATTCTATGTGAAACTTTTAAAGAAAATAATAACATGTCCTGGTATTATATAACAACGATGCATTTTCCTGAGTAACTG
>NW_007251640.1:0-724 GCF_000164805.1 Carlito syrichta
TTCCAAGGAGCTGGAACAACAGGCACCTGCCACCATGCTTGGCTCACGTGGGATGGAGGGTTTAGAGTAGGTCTCGTCGAGTTGCCCAGGTGCATTTCAGACACATGGGCTGGACCCGACCACTGGCCTTGGCCTCACAAAGTGCTGGGATGTTGAGGTTGAGACACTGAGCCCAGCCTCGATCATTCATTGAAAACAAACCAGAAGGCCAGCTGCAGTGGCCCACACCTGGAATCCTAGCACTCTGAGATTCCGAGGCAGGAGGATGTCTGGAGCCCAGGAGCTCAAGGCCAGTCCATGCCACACAGGGAGACCTCATCTCTGCACCCATCCAAACAGGGGGTCAGGGTTCGTGGTGCCCATCGTCCCAGCCACTCAAGAGGGTCAGGTGGAAAGATCACCAGAGCCCTAATTTCAAGGCTGGTGGTGAATTGCTGTCATGTCCACTGGACCCAGCCTGGGTCACAGATCCCACCATTTCTCCAAAACATGAGAATTGTACACAGATTCTGAACTGCGCATGATTTGTTCAAAGGGCGACTGGTTTTAGAGCCAGAAAAAGTGGGACTGGGGGGAAGAAATGTCCTTGGGTGGGGGATGTGTCTCTGGCCTTTCTTGGCATAAGGTTCTTGTTGTCGAGTAGGAGTGATGGCCTCCCTGGGAAACATTTTTCACCTCAGAGTGGAGAGCCGGCAGGAACCTGGCCAGGGAGACTTGGGAACTC
>NW_007251640.1:2130-2834 GCF_000164805.1 Carlito syrichta
GACTTGTGGTTCCAGTCACTCGGGGGGCCATTGTGGGACGATTGCCTCAGCCTGGCAGGTGAAGTCCATGATGGCTGTGAGCATGCTCCTGCACTAAGACCTGGGTGACAGAGTAAGATTCCGACTTCAAATAATAATAATAATCACCACCACCACCCCTGCCACCCAGTGCCACCCACAGAGGTGAAAGAGAAAAAGGCACTTTCTCCCCTGTCGTTTGCAGGAGGTTTCAATGGTGGCCACTGGGCCAGTCTGTCCCATGCCTAAAACCACGCATTCCATAAGGCCTGCCTCCACCCTCCAGACTCTTGCCCCATGATAAAGACATGTGTGAGCTCATGGAACAGACGGCATCAAGTTAGGGCAGCCATCAGGCACAGAGCAATCAAAGCATTCCAGCAATGCCACAGTCAGCACAGGTTCCGATCACCTGGACTGCCAGGTTCGGGCAGAAGGAGGGCCCCTTCCTCTCCCAATCAAACCATCGTCCACTGCCCATGCAGACCTTATGCTGGGGAGCCACGGATTCCCATCGTGATGCAGGTGGGAGGCATCTTTTTTGTCGCCGTAGTCTCCGTCAGCCTTGCTGGGATGCAGCAGCATGATCGTGGCTCACGAAGCCTCAAACTGCGCAGCTCATGTGGTTCTCCCCCTTCAGCCCCTGGGCAGCCTTGACTCCAGCGTCAAAAATGCCTGACTATTTT
>NW_007251641.1:0-514 GCF_000164805.1 Carlito syrichta
AGGTGAAATAAGTTTATTAAAAGAAAAGAGGAACAGAAAGAAGGTTACTCTGAAAGCAGATAGCCTCAATACATCACTGGGGATTCAGTTGAAAAATGAAAGTAAGTTTATTGAAATGACAGAAAGTAGAATATTTCCTAAGCAGGGCAGTCTAGGCTGGTCTGTAGGAAGAACAGCAGCTGTATATCACTGGGGTATTATTTTTCTAGTCCTTTCCTGATGATATGCTAAGGAAGGGATAGAATATTCATGAGTTTCCTGGGAAAGAAGTGGAGATTTCTAAGAATTGGTGCCTGTCTGGTTTATTACTAAACATGGGCAAGGTTGGAAGTGTTCTAGCTCTGGAGTACATGTCATTTAGCATGCTTATATATTATAATGAGCATATGGTGAGGGGCAAGGTCAGGTAGCAGGCAGATTAGTTGCCATCTTGGTTCTAGCTGACTCTAACCAGTTCTTAGCCACATTCTGCTTTCTGTTATGGAGACCAAAAAAGCTAGGCTATTCATCGTCT
>NW_007251641.1:1662-3186 GCF_000164805.1 Carlito syrichta
ATATACTTCCATCTCAGATAATAGTGGGTTGGCTTTATCGAAATCCTGAACAAAATATCCTTTCAACCTTGTACTTATTTCCATAACATTTATATCATTATTACTCATTTCACTCAGTTTCTATTAAAACATTACCTTTGCTCATTATTGCTAACTCTAAATTTTAAAAGAATTTTTTTGTCTTTAATGAGAACAGTATGTAGCTATGCAGTTACATTAGTACCATATAAAAAGCATCAAAATATGTACTTATTGCACAAATTGTCAAAATGTAAACAAAATATAAAACAAAAGACAATAGATATATACAAATATAGCCCTTAAAACCTGCAGTAAGTATACTCTTTTTTTTTTTTGAGTTGGAGTCTCACTCCGTTGCTCAGACTGGAGGGCAGTGGCATATGCCCAGCCACCACAGCCTCGACCTGCTGGGCTCTGGCCATCCTTCCACCTCAGCTTTCCAAGTAGCTGGAACTACAGGTGCACGCCACCACACCCAGCTTGTTTTTGATTTATTGTGGAGACTAGGTCTCGCCAGGTTGCCCAGGCTGGTCTGGAACCCATGGGCTCAGGCAATCCACTAACCTCAACCTCCCAAAGTGCTGGGATGACAGGCTGAGCCACCAAGCCTGCCCACATATACTCTTAAGATGTTAAATGACAATGCATCAAACATATTTCCAAGCAACTTGCCTGATAGTTGTACCTGAATAAACAGTTTTTCTTTGATTAATCCTAGGGTAATGTTATTTCCACTTTGGTCTTCTCTGTGATATAAAATCCCATCTCTCTGAAGTTTTTTTGTTTTTGTTTTTAACAATTTCTATTGTTTTTTATTGTACATGTAAAAATGACATCATTTAAGAAGAGTCACAATGACAAGATATCTAGAGTATAAAAACAAAGAATTCAAGCTTTCTGACAGCACAGGAAATAACAACAGACTGAAGGGCCACCTATGGAATAGGAGAACATATTTCCAAATCATATATCTGATAAGGGATTAACACCCAAAATATATAAGAAACTCCTACAACTCAATAGCAAAAATTAGACAAATAACTAGATTTAAAAAGATGTAAAGGCCTTGAACTTACATTTCTCCAAAGAAATGTCCAAATGACAAACACACATAAAAAGTTGTTCAATATCATTAATCATCAGAGAAATGCAAATCAGAACCATAGTGAGCTACCGCCTCTCATCTGCTATGTTGGCTATGATCAAAACAACAACAATAATAAAATGATAACAAGTATGTGGAGAAAATGAAAGCTTTGTACATGGTTGGAAGAAATACAAAATGTGACAGCCCCTTTCAAAACAGTATGGAGGTTCCTCACAAAATTAAAAATAGAGCTATCATATCATCCAGCAATCCTACTTCTGGGTATTCAAAAAAATAAAACCAGTGTCACCAAGACATATTTGAACCCTCATGTTCATTGCAGTACTATTCACAATAGCCAAGATGTACAAATAGCCTTTATACCCATTGACATATAAATGGACAAAGAAAATGTG
>NW_007251642.1:0-2046 GCF_000164805.1 Carlito syrichta
CAGAGTTGGCAAAGCTTTTTCCCAGTCTGTAGGCTGTCTCCCTGCTCTCTTGATGGTTTCTTTGGCTTTGCATAAGCTTGTCAGTTTAATAAGGTCCCATTTGTCTATCTTCTCTCTTAAGTCCTGTGGGTTTCGGGTTTTGTACAAAAATTGGATGCCAGTTCCGATTTCCATGAGAGTATTTCCTTCCTTTTCTAAGGTTCTTATGGTTTGAGGTTTTACATTTAGGTCTCTGATCCATTTGGAGTTAACCTTTGTGCATGGGGATAGATAGGGGTCCTGTTTCAATCTTCTGCATGTGGTCAGCCAATTTTCACAGCACCATTTACTGAATAGGTTCTCCTCTCCCCATTGGTAGGTGGTGGGGGCTTTGTCGAAGATGAGTTGGTTGAGAAATTGAGGTTTTGCTTCTGGAATCTCAATTCTGTTCCATTGATCTATATGCCTGTTCCTGTACCAATACCAAGCTGTTTTGATGATTGTAGCTTTATAGTAAAGTTTGAAATCTGGTATTGTGATACCACCTGCTTTGTTTTTTTTGCTGAGGATTGTTCTGGCTATTCTTGGAAGTTTGTGTTTCCATATGAATTACTGTGTTGTTTTTTCTAGGTCTGAGAAGAATGTTGCTGGTAATTTGATGGGTATTGCATTAAATTTGTAGATTGCCTTAGGTAAGATGGACATCTTCACAATGTTGATTCTTCCGATCCATGAGCATGGGATATTTTTCCACTTGTTCATGTCAGCTTTGATTTCTTTGAGCAGTGTTTTGTAATTTTCATTGTAAAGGTCTTTCACGTCTCTGGTTAGGAAGATGCCAAGGTATTTCATTTTTTTTGTGGCTATTGTGAATGGAACTGTGTTTTTTATTTGGGTTTCTGTTTGTTTATTATTGGTGTAGAGAAATGCGATTGTCTTTTGTACATTTATTTTGTATCCTGAGACTTTGCCAAAGGCCTTTATCAATGTAAGGAGGCCTTTGACAGATTATCTTGGGTTTTCGAGGTACACCATCATATCATCTGCATAGAGAGATAACTTGACTGCCTCTTTTCCTATTTGAATACCTCTGATTGCCTCCTCTTCTCTGATTGCTTTAGCCAGGACTTCCAATACTATGTTGAACGGGAGGGGAGAGAGTGGGCATCCTTGTCTAGTTCCAGTTTTCAGGGAAATTGGTTCCAATTTTTGTCCATTTAGGAGTATGCTGGCTGTGGGTTTCTCATAGATGGCTTTTACTATTTTGAGGGTATGTTCCCTGTATGCCTAGATGTTCAAGGGTTTTTATCAAGAAGGGGTGCTGGATTTTATCAAAAGCTTTTTCTGCATCTAGTGATATGATCATGTGGTTTTTGTTTTGACATCTGTTGATGTATTTAATTACATTTATGGTTTTACGAATGTTGAACCAGCCTTGCATGCCAGGAATGAGGCCTACTTGGTCATGATGGATGATTTTTGAGATGTATTGCTGAATCCGGTTTGCTAGGATCTTGTTGAGAATTTTAGCATCTATGTTCATCAAAGATATTGGCCTGTAGTTCTCTTTCTTTGTTGGATCTTTACCTGGCTTGGGTATCAATGTGATGTTGGCTTCGTAAAATGATTTGGGGAGAGTTCCATCTTTTTCAATCGCCTGGAATACCTTCAGTAGGATTGGTATCAGCTCCTCCTTAAATGTCTTGTAGAATTCTGCTGGAAAGCCATCTGGACCAGGGCTTTTTTTTGTAGGAAGTTTTCTTATTACGTGGTCGATTTCCTTGATCGTTATTGGTCTATTTAGGGTCTCAATTTCTTCTTGTTCCAACCTAGGTAGGTTGTGTGATGGCATAAAGTCTTCCATTTCCTTCTGGTTTTCAAGTTTGTTTCCATACAAGTGTACGTAGTAATCTCTAATGATCTTTTGTATTTCTTCAGGGTCAGATGTGACTTCATGTTTTGTTTTTCTGATTATGCTTATTTGGTTTTTTTCTCGTTTTTTCTTGGTCAGTCTAGCTAGGGGACCATCAATCTTGTTTACCCTTTCGAAGAACCAGCTTTTTGTTT
>NW_007251642.1:3329-4270 GCF_000164805.1 Carlito syrichta
GTGTTTCACGTAGAGATGGTTTTGTGGCTGCATAAGTTCTTAGGGATTGGATATCTGGGAAAGATTTTAATTCTCCCTCACTGATGAAGCTTAGCTTGGCTGGGTAGGTTATTCTTGGTTGAAATTGTTTATCCTTTAGGACTTTGAAGATAGGGCTCCAAGCTCTCCTAGCCTGCAGGGTTTCTGCAGATAAATCTGCTGCTATTCTGATTGGTCTTCCATGGTGGGTGATCTGGCCTTTTTCTCTTGCTGCCTTTAGGATTTTTTCTTTTGTGCCTACTTTATTTAGGTGAATTTTTTTTTTTTTTTTGAGTTGGAGTCTCGCTCGGTCGCCCGGACTGGAGTGCAGTGGCCGCTTCCGGCCACCGCAGCCTCGCCTGCTGGGCTCCGGCGATCCTTCCGCCTCAGCCTTCCGAGTAGCCAGAATTACAGGCATGTGCTACCACGCCCAGCTGATTTTTTGATTTATTGTAGAGATGAGGTCTCGCTGCCCAGGCGGGTCTCGAACCCGCAGGCTCAGGCAATCCACTCACCTCAGCCTCCCAAAGGCGGGGGATTACAGGCTGAGCCACCGAGCCCGGCCTAGGTGAATTATTATGTGTCTAGGAATTGATCTTCTCATTTGTTGTCTTGCGGGGGTTCTCTGAATCTCTTGTGTTTGAATTTTTGTATCACTGATTAGATAAGGGAAATTTTCTTGAATGATCTCATGGAAAGTTTGTCCCAATGTGGTCTCTGTTTCTCTTTCTGCCTCAGGGAGTCCGATTATTCTTAGGTTAGGCCTCTTGAGGTAGTCACTCATCTCTTGAAGGTTTTGTTCTGTCTTTTTTAGATTATTTTCTGTATTTTTAAGAGTTTGGGTTATTTCTATTTTTTGATCCTCAAGCTCTGAGATTCTTTCTTCTGCTTGGGTAATTCTGCTTTCCATGCTTATCAATTTG
>NW_007251642.1:4290-17872 GCF_000164805.1 Carlito syrichta
CCTTCCATGGTGGGTGATCTGGCCTTTTTCTCTTGCTGCCTTTAGGATTTTTTCTTTTGTGCCTACTTTATTTAGGCGAATTATTATGTGTCTAGGAGTTGGTCTTCTCATTTGTTGTCTTGCGGGGGTTCTCTGAATCTCTTGTGTTTGAATTTTTGTATCACTGATTAGATAAGGGAAATTTTCTTGAATGATCTCATGGAAAGTTTGTCCCAATGTGGTCTCTGTTTCTCTTTCTGCCTCAGGGAGTCCGATTATTCTTAGGTTAGGCCTCTTGAGGTAGTCACTCATCTCTTGAAGGTTTTGTTCTGTCTTTTTTAGATTATTTTCTGTATTTTTAAGAGTTTGGGTTATTTCTATTTTTTGATCCTCAAGCTCTGAGATTCTTTCTTCTGCTTGGGTAATTCTGCTTTCCATGCTTATCAATTTGTTATTTATTTCATTTACAGTATTCTTTATTACTGTTATCTCAGATATCAGCTCCTTCCTAGTTTCTTCTTGTGTCTCCTCAATTCTTTTTAATCTCTCCATTATTGTTTTGATATCTACATTTGCATTTTGAGACCCTTCATTCTGGGGACTTTTCATTGTTTGTATTTCAAAGTCAGTTTTCTCAGTGTCTGCTCTCCCAGGCGTCTGGGAGAGACCCGTACTCTTCTTTTGGTTTTTCTTCATTTCTGTAGATTTTTCTCCCTATACCCCTTTCCCTCCCCCTCTTCAATTCTGTTTTTGAGGGAAGGTGGGGTTGCTTTTATTTCTCTTCTGCAATTACCTGTTCTTCCTTATGAGGGTCTTCTGGTTTTGTTCACTTTTCCCTCTGCTTTACAGTCTGTCTATTCAGCAGTTTGCAATCTTGGTCTGTTCAGAGAATCTCACCAGTTCACCTATGCTGTCACCATCTTGCCCCGTCTCCCAAAATCTCTCTCTGCATTTTCTAAAGTTCTTATGGTTTGAGGTTTCAAATTTAGGTCTCTGATCCATTTAGAGTTAATGTTTATGTATGGGAATAGATAGGGGTCTTGTTTGAATCTTCTGCATGTGGTCAGCCAGTTTTCCCAGCACCATTTACTGAACAGGTTCTCCTCTCCCCAGTGGTGGGTGGTGAAGGCTTTGTGGAAGATGAGTTGGTTGAGAAATTCGGGTTTTATTTCTGGAATCTCAATTCTATTCCATTAGTCTATATGCCTGTTCTTGTACCAATACCAAGCTGTTTTGATTATTGTAGCTTTATAGTAAAGTTTAAAGTCTGGTATTTTGATACCTCCTGCTTGGTTTTTGTTTGTTTGTTTGTTTGTTTGTTTGCTGAGGATTGTTCTGGCTGTTCTTGGTCGTTTGTGTTTCCATATGAATTCCTGTATTTTTTTTTTCTAGATATGAGAAGAATGTTGCTGGTAATTTGATGGGTATTGCATTAAATCTGTAGATTGCCTTAGGTAAGATGGACATCTTCACAATGTTACTTCTTCCTATCCATGAGTATGGAATATTTTTCCACCTATTTGTGTCAACTTTGAATTCTTTAAGCAGTGTTTTGTAGTTTTCATTGTAAAGATCTTTCATGTCTCTGATTAGGAAGATGCCAAGGTATTTTGTGTTTTTTGTGGTATTGTGAATGGGATTGTTGTTTTATTGGATTTCTGTTTGTTTAATTTTGGTGTAAAGAATTGCAATTGTCTTTTGTACATTTATTTTATACCCTGAGACTTTGCCAAAGTCCTTTATAAATGCAAGGAAGCTTTTCATAGATTCTCTTGGGTTTTCAATCATGTCGTCTACAAAGAGAGATAGCTTGACATCCTCTTTTCCTATTTGGATACCCCTGATTGCCTTCTCTTTTCTGATTGCTCTAGTGGACTTCCAATACTATATTGAACAGGAGGAGTGAGAGTGAGCATCCTTGTCTTGTTCCCGCTTTCAGGGGAAATGGTTCCAATTTTTGTCTGTTTAGGAGTAGGCTGGCTGTGGCTTTTACTATTTTGAGGTATGTTCCATGTATGCCTAGATATTCGAGGGTTTTTATCCAGAAGCAGTGCTGGATTTTATCAAAAGCTTTTTTGCATCTAATGATATAATTATGTAATTTTTGCTTTGATGACTGTTGATGTATTTAATTACATTTATGGTCTTGCGAGTGTTGAACCAGCCTTGCATCCCAGGAATGAAGCCTACTTGTTCATGATGGATGATTTTTGAGATGTGTTGTTGAATCTGGTTTGCTAGAATCTTGTTGAGAATTTTAGCATCTATGTTCATCTAAGATATTGGCCTGTAGTTCTCTTTCTTTGTTGAGTCTTTACCTGACTTGGGTATCAGTGTGATGTTGGCTTCATAAGATGATTTGGGGAGAGTTGAAATTGTTTATCTTTTAGAACTTTGAAGATAGGGCTCCAAGCTCTCCTAGCCTGAAGGGTTTCTGTAAATAAATCTGCTGCTATTTTAACTGGTCTTCCATGGGAGGTAGTCTGATCTTTTTCTCTTGCTGCTTTTAGAATTTTTTCTTTTATACCTACTTTGTTTATGCAAATTATTATGTGTCTGGGAGTTGGTCTTCTCATTTGTTGTCTTGTAGGGGTTCTCTGAATCTCCTGTGTTTGAATTTTCACATCACTGATGAGCTTAGGGAAGTTTTCTTAAATAATCTCATGGAATGTTTGTTCCAGAGTATACTCTGTCTTTCTTTCTGTCTCAGAAAGAGCAATTACTCTTAGGTTCAGTCTCTTGAAGTAATCGCTCATCTCTTGAAGGTTTTGTTCTGTCTTTTTCAGCTTCTTTTCTATATTTTTGACAGTTTGGGTTAGTTCTATATTTTGGTCCTCAAATTCTAAGATTCTTTCTTCTGCTTGGCTAATTCTGTTTTCCATGTTTATCAAAGTTTGCTATTTATTTCATTCACAGTATTTTTTACCACTGTTATCTCAGTTAACAACTCCTTCCTAGTTTCTTCTTGTCTCTTCTCAATTCTTTTTAATCTCTCCATTAATATCTTGATATCTGGGTTTTTAGTTTGAGACCAGTCATTCTGGGAGCTCTTCATTGTTTGCATTCAGAAGTCAGTTTTCTCAATGTCTGACCTCCCAGGGATCTGTGAGAGTCCCATATTCTTCTTTTCATTTTCCTTCATTTGTGTATATTTTTCTCTCCCCTGTTCCCTCCCCTTCTTTAGTTCTGTTTTTCATGGACGGTGGGGTTGCTTTCACTTCTTTTTGTTCAATCTCCTGTTCTTCCTTATGAGTGTCCTCTGGCTTTGTTCACTTTTGAGGCTGGACTGTAGGTTGCGGCTGTACTTTTTGCAGTTTTGAGATTTAATTGAGGGGGAAGCTATGATTCAGAGTCTATCTGCAGATCCCAGTATCCACCAACAGGTGTATGGGCACACTGGAACCCACTTCCTACTGCACACAAAGACAGTACAATAAATTCATGCCTTTTGATGTGCTTTTCCCCAACACAAACAAGTAGTCTAACTCAAAAAGCAAACAAAAGTGAGCAAAACAAAAAGTCAAAACAATAAAATAAAAAATCAAAATAAGAAACCAGACTAGCTCTGGAGTCTTTCCTGACTGTCTAAAGTCTCTTCAGCTCTGATCTCTAGCCTCTCCCCTTTGCAGGCAGATAGACTTACTCATAGGTTGGGTTGATTCCCTTGTTTGCTGCCTGAGAGGTCTGCCACAGGACTCAGTTGCCTGTGTCTGATTCAGCATAGGGGAGGGCCTTTTGTCTCCTGTTTGGCAAGGTTACCTTAGCAACCAAGGTGGAGGCTGCTCGAAGACGGGTGGGGAATTGCCAATCTCTCTCTGGAAAATGGCTGCAGTGGGTAGCTCTTCTTTCACCCATCCTTTCTCTCCTCTCATCCTTTCTCTCCACTTATCTGGTCTGTGGATAGGGTGGGTGGCAGGCGTGGCAGCAGCTTGGGACCCCCACAGGGCACTTCAGCCAGGAATGGAGCTGGTATCTGTGAGGGATGGGCACCTAGAGCCTCCCTGGGCAACAGCAACTTGAGATGGGGCTGGGCAGGGACCCAGAATGCAGGGCAAGGGCTCAGAACTCCAAGGGTCAAGCACTGGCCACTGCTTTGGGTGCTTCAGCTTGGAGGCACAGGCACTGGGGACCTACGTGAGCAGCGGTGGTTTTGGGCCTGGTGGGGTGCCCCAGGAGGGAATTGAGCCTATAGCTCTGAGGGGTGGGCGTGGAGGGCCTTCCCAGGCTGCCATGACCTGTGACTGGTCTGGGTGTCCAGTCAGGGAGGGAGCTGGCAGTGGCTGAGTGCTGGCCGATCAGTGTAGACAGCAAGGGAACCCAGATCTCCACAAGGTGGTATACAAGGGCCTCCAAAGGTGGCAGTGGGTGGCTTGGGGCCGGGTTAGACAGTGTAGCCAGAGATGGAGCCAGGAGCTCCACTCAGCCATGGTCTGGGGCCACCTGGGGTGGAACAGCAGCTGCAGAGGGACCACGGTAGCTGGCCATGTGTGGGACTGAGGGTCTCCACGCCTTGAACCAGGGTGGTTGGCAGTGGGCAGGGAGGGGGAGGAAAGTAAGAATCTTTATGGGAACTCACTTTCATAGAATCTCACAGTCCCACCTGTGCTGTCACCATCTTACCAGAACTCCCTCATAATTATCGTGTAAGGAGATAGAAAAAGAACACAATTTGGAAAATGCTAAAAACAAAATATGAAAATTCTCAAAATCATACATACGACTGAAAAACATTAAAAGGGCAGGTCTTCATCTTGGAGTGAGATATGGGAATAGAAGTATGCAAGGGGGGACCCCAAAAATGGAATTTATTTATAAAATATTGTAAGTTAAATCTTACATATTTAACTTTCAGTCACTATCAAATTATTCTCCATTTGATGCAATACACCTATCGGTAAAATGTGTCCACTGCTCAAAACAGTGTTTGAACTCTTCAATTTTGATGCTTCTTAGTGCTTCTGCCATTTTTTTGTTCCACTTCTTCCACATCAGCAAAATGTTTCCCTCTGAGGACTCTTTTTATCTGGGAAACAAATAAGAAAATATCGCTCAGGGCAAGGGCAGGTGAATAGGGAGAGTAGGGCAAAGCAGTCATGTTGTTTGGGGTCAAAAACTTCTGAACACACTCAGCATAGTGTGGGTGGGTACATATATTGTCATGGTGGAGGAACCAGTAACTCGTTTGCCACAGTTCATGATTTCTTCCACAAACCATGATGCAAGCTTCTCAAAACTTCCAGATTAAAAGCTTTGGTTGACTGTTTGATCTGGAGGAACAAATTCTGAGTTCCTCAGAATTTGCAAGGGCCCCACCATCCAAGACATAATTCTGTTTTTTCGGGGGGGTCTCCCCTTTTATGTCCAGAGCAGAGAATCAGTTTCTGCTTGCTTTGATCAAACTTTACATAATTAGGGCTTGGAATGACAAACATAAATATGTCTTGACAAGAACAGTGGTAATAATGTGTTTTAGGTTATGGCGTTTTGGAAATGGAAAAATTACTATGTAAATATATCTCAAGAGGGGCCCAATTCACCAACATGGTGATATAAGAAAGTCACATCTCTTTTGTTTTCCATAAACTGAAAGTCTAGTATCTTTGCTTGAAGTCCACTTGTTCCTAGCTTCCTCTCCCTAAAAAGGCACTTCAGAAGCCTGGGTTTGCTTAGTCTATACCAAAAGATGGGTTCTGCTTCTTTTTTGGTGTTGTTGTTTGGAGTCTCACTCTGCTGCCCAGGCTGAAGTGCAGTGGTATACTCATGAGCACTATAGCCTCACCTTGCTGAGTTCAGGTGATCCTTCCACCTTAGCCTTCCAAGTAGCTGGAACCACAGGCACAGGGCACCATACCCAGCTTATTTATTTATTTATTTATTTATTTATTGTAGAGATGAGTTCTCACCAAGTTGCCCAGGCTGGCCAAACCTCTAGGCTCAAGCAATCCTCACATCTCTGCCTCCCAAAGTGTTGGAATTACAGATGTAGGCCACCATGTCAGGCCAGATTCTGCTTCTAAGTACCATGGGAAGAAAGAGAATGGCATCCAATATATTGTTGAACAAGTGCACCTGTGGCTGTCATAAGGTGGCACCCCTGAACACTGGCTCTTGCACAGCCTGGTACCCACTGTCCACTGCTAGTCCAAATCCTTTGATAAGAACTTCCCACCTATAAGTTCTCCCTATGCCTTTCCTCTTTTCATTTCTCAATGAACTACAGATCCTTGCATATTTTTTAAAAGCGCAACAGATTCAAACACTGTACTTAAATTGCTTTATAGAATATTTTCTTGAACAAAGATAGTTCCTTTACTTCTCTGATTCTGACCAGTAAAAATGCTTTTATTCTCATCATCTTGCTACATCACAAATAATAGATTAGAGTATTTCGGGTAGACATAGCATAAAGATGTTAGCCTCGCCAGCAACTTTATTGAGCTACCTTGTGAAGTAGTCCGTTTCTGAACACTGAAACATATTAAGGATATCTTAGCTCATCATTGTCAAGAAAATTGTAAGAAAAATGTGCAGAAAATAGTTAACCTGAGTCATTCAAATCCTGCATATGCCCAAGAAAATCCTGTTTTTAGGATTGTCCTTTGGCCAACCCCTCAGATCTGAGCTCTTAGACTGTTCTGTTTGCTAAGGGGTGCTTTTGCATACCTTAGCCCTTGGACTATATATTATCAGTTGATTCAGATATTTTATGTTAACATTGTGATTTTCATTGAACAATGTCTTCTTTCTGGAGGTCTGAAGCTCAAGTTACTGAGATCTGGCAGACAAGTACTATTTTGGCTGACTCCCAATAAAAACCTAGACACCCAGTTGCAAGTCAGCTTCCCTAGTTGGCAACAGGTGGTACGAGTTGTTGTACATTTTCCGTGGGGAAAGAAGCACTACCCGTGAGACTCTACTGGAGGTGAGACATATGGAAGCTTGCATCTTGTGAGCCTTTTCCTTTGCTGATTTAATTTTCTACCCTTTTCCATTTTACTTTTACATAGTTAACTTATAATTGTGGGTAGAACAATCTCTCTGAGTTCTGAATCCTAGTGAATCACTGAGCCTGAGATAATGCTGCAGATTTTATATATAGATATAGATATATAGATAGATAGAGAGAGAGAAAAAGAGAGAGAGAGAGAGAACCAAAAAAGTATACATATTTTTAAAAGGAAAAAAACTGTATTAAAATTGTAATACTCAATAAGATGAATACAAGTCACATTTGACTTCTGCAATTACAAGAGGTGCTCCAAGTGGTTACCATCAGCATCCAAACCCTTGTGATTACAGTAAACATCTCTTAAAACATGTATTTTTTTGCCCCCCCGCGTGTATATATGTGTGTGTGATTCCTACCAGATACCTAGAAACCAGTAATAAAATCCACAGTATTAAAAGAAACACTTAATACATATAGGAAATTTTATGTACTGAATTCATTTGTGTTGAACAAACATTGAGGAAAGTGAAGATTAGAATATAATTTTAAATTTGATCAGGGATCATTTGTGCAAGGATTTTAAGGTAAGAAATAAGGGAAATACTAGAGCCAAGATTGGCAAAAATAAATAAGTAAATAAGCCTTTAAAGGTACTTGAGGCATGTAAGAATATGCACGTATGTGAAAAATTACAAGTAAATTGACCACAGTGGAGGAAACAAGAAGGGTTGCAACTGGAGGTATGAAATTTAAAGATATATGAATGAACCAAATTGTGGTTATCACTAAAGAAAGAGAATTTAGTAGAAGGTCACACATACAAAAAAAACAGAACTATCTTTGTGGAGGGTATGCCCTTTCTAGTATACTCGGAATTAGTTTCCCCTGAGCAAACGGTCAACCAAAATTTTTATCTGGAAGTTTTGAGAAGGTTGTGCCACAAAGTATGGAAGAAACAGCTCAAATTGTGGCAAACAGGTGACTAGTTCTTCCATCATGACAACACACCTGCCCACATTGCACTGAGTGTTCAGCAGTTTTTGACCAAAAATGGTGTGACCTCCCCCGTTCAACACTCCTTATCCACAAGATCTCATCCCAAGTGACTTTTTTGTTGTTGTTGTTTCCCCAGATGAAAAGAGTCCTCAAAGGGAAATGTTTTACCAATGTGGAAAAGGTGAGACAAAAAATATCAGAATCAGGCCAAGGTGAGTGAATTGCATGAGCCCGCGGGTTTGAGACCTACCTGGGCAACTTGGCAAGACCTCATCTCTACAATAAATCAAAAAACTAGCCAGGCGTGATAGCACGGCCTGTAGTTCCAGCTACTTGGAAGGCTAAGGCAAAAGGATCCCCGGAGCTCAGCAGGTCAAGGCTGCAGTGACCGGGAGCGGCCACTGCACTCCAGTCTGGGCAACTGAGACTCCAACTCAAAGAAAAAATATATCAGAATCACTAAAAGGCATCAAAACTGGCAAGTTCAAAAACTGAAATTTTGAGCTGTGGGAAAAGTATCTTGATACAGATATTGCATCAAACAAAAAGTACTTTGAAGGGTACTGAAGTTCAAGCATGTAAGAATAAATACACAATTTTTTAATAAATAAATTCCAGTTTTTTGTGTAAAATTACAGACTCATGTGATAGAAGAATCTGAAAATATACTAGTCTAACTTTCTTATCATATATATATAATATATATCTCAAATACATACATGTATTCAAAATACTATATGTTTCATTTACTGTTCAGGCAATATTACAGCAACAATGGAAAATCAAAACCAGCCTGAATTGTACTACCATAGTGTATAGAGTCAGATAGGTTTGAGTTCTCTACCACTTAGTAGCAATGTTACCCTGAATATGTTACAAGTTACTTTTACTTTCAGCAATATCCACAATATAATGATACAAACCATAGTACATACAATTCCAGATAAGTGTAGATACATAATTTACCCTAGGTCACTTGACTAGTTAACAGCAGAACCAGAGCTAGTACTCAGATTTTCTAATTATTAATCCAGAAGTCTTTCCTCTCTATCATGTTTAATAAAAAGTCGTGGAGAAATTTTCAGGGAGATAATGGTTAAACTGAAATAGAGTATTTATCAGTGATAAGAAGCAGACCAATTTAACCAACAGAACTCCAGTGAGACTAAGAAATTAAAGGCATCTGTCACCACGGCAGGTAGAAGGCTTAAAACAAGGAATTGTGTGAAAGTCTGTAAAGAGCAAATAAATATTTTAGTTCCCTCCCCACTCCATATAGAAGCCAAAAATTTTTTACCTCACATTGCAGGAGAGGTAGAATCACTGGAGATCTTGAGCCAGAGAGCCCTGGACCCAGTAACACCAAGCATAAGAAATGTGTAAACAAAAGTGAATTTGTGAACAAAACATAACACAGAAAAGAATACTGCTGTATAATTCCATTTATATGAACTTCTAGAACAGGTAATACTAATCAAGAGAGATAGAAATCTGAATAGTCTGGGAGAGGGAATCATTGGTAGGGAAAGAACACTAGGAAACTGAGAGCATGAAAACGTCCAACACCTTGGTGCAAGTGAGAGTTACCCAGGTGCATACACATGTAAAAATTTGTAAAGATTTGCACTCAAGATTTGTATGTTTTACCTAATGCACTGCATACCTTAACTTATACAATGAATCCAGAGTATTACAACCATTAAATCTAAGCCTTTTCTGGTTCAGTAAAGTTTTCACAGAAACCCAAAAGAAGACTCCAATCTAGAATCAATTCCTCATTTTTTTTTTCTATTTTTCACCCAGAATACTTGATTCTTAACTTTCATAATTGGGTGAAATTTTCCCTGACCTTATTAAGTTAGCCATTGCTATTGTTCCAGAACTTTCTTCACATTTATGTAACTAGCCCATCCCCATTGTATTCCTCCAATTCTAACAACTGCCTCTAGAGATAGATGGATTTACATGTTTTGAAAGAAATATATAACATATTATTTATGATATTTAATAAGCCAGTTCCCTGTTACTCTTTACCTGCCTCGCAAGGTAACTATTGTTTTAATTTCTATGACCATAAATTAATTTTTCTTGATATCAACCTTTATATAAATGGAATCACACAATATATACTTTTTGGTGTGGGACTCCATTGATTCAACATAATGGTTTTGAGAAATAGTAGTTTGGCATATCTGGGCAGACAGACTTAACTGCACAAAGCTGAAACCAGGAAGAGGATCAGAATGTGAAATCGGTTCTACCCACTGTTATAGGAAAAGTCCTAGAGCACCTGATCCAGTTGCCAGTGAAGAAAACAGGTGTAGTCAATCAATGAAACAAGATGCTTGAAGGTCTGATGACACACAACAAGCAAAAGTTGCAGTGAGAAAATTGAAAAGAGAATTAACAGTCAAAAAGACAGAAAATGAGATTCCAAAAGGAAGTCATTGTAATCTGACAGACAGGTAGACTACTACAACTGGAATTCAGGAGCAAGAGAACCTTGGAAGGAAGACATGTGAAACCAGCAAAATTTGAAAGCAAACAGAGCACCAGTACATTGATCTGGGACCACAGGAGGTGGGACAAGTAAACACTATGTTCAGGAAAAGGAACCATAGGAAAAGCACACCCAAACTGGCAACAAGAGTGACTTTATACTACATTTTTCAAGTGCTACGACTTTAAATCATTCAGTCTGTGATCAAGATCAGGCTGTCTATTCTGCTGCATGAAGGAGAGGAAGGGTGAGTAGGAGATCTTAGGCAAGGTCAGGGACGTTGCTTTCCTAAGTGTGGAATCCAATGACAAAAATTACTGGCACAATTTCTCCTTGACCAAAAGATATCTAAAGATGAACTGGGAAACTATAAGTTCATGTCAAAAAAAAAAATCTCAGTAGAGAAATAATTTGTCGACTTTTTTGAGCTCTGTAGAAAAAAGAATGTATGCATCCACTTAACATGTTTTCCAATATGAGTTTTAGAAATCTACATCAAAATTTCCCCAGTCTTTCCTAAGTTAATGGTACAAAATTTCTAGGGGTAGATTTCCTCCAGTCTGCATCTTCAATAAACACCTCAGGTGATTTGTATACATATTAAAACTTAAACAACATTGTTTTAGGCTACTCAAGAAATAATTTTAAATGAAAGCCAATGCCCATGTGATAATAATTGACCATTTTTAAAGTCAATTATTATACATTTGGAGTACTTTGATCTCAAATGAAAGAACTAGCTAATAATCAATTTAAAACATAAAAGAGTTAAAATTCTGACTCCATAAATTTTTTCTAGAGCTATTATATCAATATAATTTCTGTTCATCACATTTGTGTAGCTCTAATTTTACTTAGTACACATTTAATAATATATTTTCTAACTCCAAGCATAAAATATGTGCTGAGTAAGTTTATATATCCCTACATGTCCCAGCATAAAATGCAATTAAATGACTAGAAAAAAAATGCAACTGTTAACTGTGGAAATACTTTTTGAGAAAGCTTCATTTGAGAAAAAAATATTAATTTTCACAGGAGTTTAATACTAGTAAGCTGAAACAGTCATATATCATCTCATAACTTTGCCACTTTCCATCAGCTATTACAGAAGAACAACTTAGCACACAAACATACAGTTAGTGCTTATGTTTATTGTTGTGTAGTTGAAACATAGATCACTACATCACAAAGAGCTTCCTTTATAAGCAATCACAGAAAAAGTTGTGAGACTGAAATATTTGGTTTCTTTGGATTAACTCATTTGTTCTTGAGGACACTGGAGATATTTTAACTGAAAATACTTTCTATTAAATTTAAAGCTAAAATTTTGAATCACTCTTCAATATATATTCATTTTACATCTTAACTCTATTCCTAGTTTCACTTTATTTTCCCAATTTGTCTTTTATTATTATCGCATTCTTATTTTCCCATAATTTTACTTTTTGTCATATACATTAACTTAAGGACAAGTGCTATTAGAATTAGAAGTGGTATAATGAATAAGTTTATATTTTAAAGTGCTACATAATTTGAGATTCCTTTTATTTCTCTCTTGTTTTAGGCTTCACATAAATTTCTTTAAAAATCTGAGAAAGCATACAAGTACTTTTTAGATTCTTTAAAGTTATAAGTTATTTTTTAGAGGGCGAAAATAAATAAAATGTAAAGGCCAAGGATTTTTCAGATTTGTATGTGTATTGACCATTTATCTTGATATTTTTCTAGGTAAGAGTTTTACTGTTAAACTTTTGCTAACTGTCAATATTATTTCGTTGTTTCTGTTGCATTTTTCAATAATTTCCTTTGATAACAGAATGACTTTTTATATTCACAATTTTTAAAATAAGATTCTGTGCTCAAAAATCCTGCCCATGTGCTTTTTTTTAATTTTTATTTTAAAATCGTGGGGTACAATTCAGGGTTAGGTATACAAATATTCAAAGTGCAAGTACCCTTGTTGATGAGGTGTACTCCCCCCCTTCCCCAGGCAGATTTCAACTGCTGTCAATCCCACCTCCCCACCCCCCCGCACTTTCCCTCTACTGTTAATCCTTTTCTTATAGTTATTCAAGGTCCACTTATGAGTGAGAACATGTGCTACTCAGATCTTTGTTTCTGTGAAAGATCACGCAGTATTACAAACTCTAATTTCATCAGGTTGCTATGTAGTTCATGTATTTTTACCCAAGTACTCTTTTGATGGGCCGCACAGTTGGTTCCAACTTCTTGCTATTATGAACAATGCTGCATTAAACATATGTGTGCAGATATCTTTTTTATAGAGTGATTTGAGTTCTTTGGGTATATTCCCAGCAGGGGAATTGTGGGGTCATATGGAAGGTCTATATTTAGAACTTTTAGGAATTGTCACACTGATTTCCACAGAGGATGTACTAGGGTTACACTCCTACCAACAGTGTAGAAGTGTTCCATTTTCGTCACATCCTCTCCATCTTCTGTTACTTTTTGGGTTATTGATGATGGCCATTCTGAATGGAGTTAGGTGGTATCACAGTGTAGTTTTAATTTCCATCTCCTAGTGAGCCCCATTTCTTTCTTTCTTTTTTTTAATTTTTATTATAAAGATGTGGGATATATTTCAGGTTAGGTATATAAACACTGATCATTCAGGTACCCTTGTTGATGAGCTATGCTCCTCCCTCCCCTAGCAGTTTCTCTCAAATGCCAATCCCACACCCTTCCCTGACAGTTTCCCACTACTGTCAATCACTTTCTTATAGCATTATAATTGTTCAAGTTCCATTTATGAGTGAGAACATATGGAACTCTGTTTCTGTGATAAATCACTGAGTATGATCGACGCCAAATCCATCCAAGGTGCTGCAAAGTCCATATATTTGTCCTTCTTTATGGCTGCACAATATTTCATCATGTATATGTACCATTTTTTTAATCCAGTCCAGCATCGATGGGCAACACGGTTGGTTCCATGTTTTTGCTATTGTGAATAGAGCTGCAACAAACATACATGCACAGGTATCTTTTTGGTAGAATGACTTGAGTTCCTCCAGGTATATACCCAATAGGGAATTGCTGGGTCATATGGAAGGTCAATTTCTAGTTCTTTCAGGAATTGCCACACTGTCTTCCAAAGAGGTTGCACCAGTTTGCATTCCCACCAGCAGTGTAGA
>NW_007251642.1:17892-25357 GCF_000164805.1 Carlito syrichta
CCAGCATCTGTTGTTGTTTGTTTTATTAATGATGGCCATTCTTATAGGGGTTAGGTGGTATCTCAATGTGGTTTTGATTTGCATTTCTTTGATGATGAGTGTGGAGACAGAGCACTTTTTCATGTGTCTGTTGGCTGCCTGCATATCTTCTTTTGAGAAGTGTCTATTCATGTCTTCTATTCACTTTTTAAAGGGGTTGTGTTTTTTTGTTTGTTTGTTTGTTTGTTTGTTTGTTTTGGCACGTTTGAGTTCCTTGTAGATCCTAGATATTAGGGCTTTGTCATATAAACAGTTGGCAAATATATTTTCCCATTCTATGGGCTGTCTCCCTGCTTTCTTGATGGTTTCTTTTGCTTTGCAGAAGTTTGTTAATTTGATGAGGTACCATTTATCTATTTTACTTCTTAAGGTATTGGCCTTTAGGGTTCTGAATAGGAATAGGTTTCCCATTGCAATTTTCATAAGGGTGTCTCTTGCGTTTTTGAAGATTCTTATAGTTTGAGGTTTTATGCTTAGGTCTTTGATCCATTTAGAGTTAATTTTTGTGTATGGTGATAGGTAGTGGTCCTGTTTCAATCTTCTGCATGTGGTCAGCCAGTTTTACCAGAACCATTTACTGAATAGGTTGTCCTCTCCCCAGTGGTTATTGTTGGAGGCTTTGTCAAAAATGAGTTGATAGAGGAATTGAGGCTTTGCTTTCAGAATCTCTCTCCTGTTCCATTGGTCTACGTGCCTGTTCTTGTACAATACAGGCTTTTTGATTATAATAGCCTTATAGTAAAGTTTGAAGTCTGGAAGTGTGATACCTACTGCTTTGTTTCTTTTGCTAAGGATTGTTTCAGCTATTACTGGTTGTTTATGTTTCCATATGAATTTCTGTATTGTCATTTCCAGGCCTGAGAAGAATGATGTTGGTAGTTCAATGAGCATTGTGTTGAATCTGTAGATTGCCTTTGGTAGAATGGACATCTTAACAATGTTGATTCTTCCTATCCAGTAGCATGAAATATTTTTCCATTTGTTTGTGTCTTCTTAGATTTCTTTAAGCAGTGTTTTGTAATTTTCATTGTAAAGGTCTTTCACTTCTCTGGTTAGGAAGATGCCGAGGTGTTTCATTTTTTTCATGGCTATTGTGAATGGGATTGTGCTTTTAACAAGAAGCCTGCTTGTTGTTGGCAACTGTCTTTTACACATTTATTTTGTACCCTGAGACTTTCCTAAAGTCTTTATCAGTGCAAGCAGGTTTTTGACAGATTCTCTTGAATTTTCAAAGTATAGGATCATAGCATCAGCAAAGAAGGATAACTTGACTTCCTCTTTTCGTATTTCGATACCCCTGATTTCCTTCTCTTGTCTAATTGCCTGAGCTAGGACTTCCAACACAATATTGAATAAGAGGGGTGAGAGTGGTCAGCCTTGTCTTATTCCAGTTTTCAGGGGAAATCATCTAGTTTCTGTCCATTTAGCAATATGTTAGCTGTGGGTTTGTCATAGATGGCACTTACTATTTTGAGGTATACCTAGGTGGTTGAGGGTTTTTATCAAGAAGGGATGCTGGATTTTATCAAAAGCCTTTTCTGCATCTAATGAGATAATAGTGTGGTTCTTGATTTACATCTGTTGATGTATTTAATGACATTTATGGTCTTGCAAATGTTGAACCAGCCCTGCATGCTGGGGATGAAGCCTACTTGGTCATGGTGGATGATATTTGAGATGTGTTTTTGGATCCGATTTGCAAGAATCTTGTTGAGGATTTTTGCATCTATGTTCGTAAGGGATATTAGTCTGTTGTTCTCTTTCTTTGTTGGAACTTTACCAGGTTTGACTATCAGTGTAATGTTGGCTTCATAAAATGATTTTAGGAGAATTCCATCTTTCTCAATTGCCTGGAATACTTTCAATAGGATTGGCATCAGCTTCTCCTTGGATGTTTTGTAGAATTCTGCTGGAAAGACATCCTCCAGGGCTTTTTTGTAGGTAGTTTTCGTATGACAGAGACAATTTCCTGGGTTGTTATTGGTCTATTCAGTACCTCAATGTTTCCTTGTTTTAACATGGGGAGGTTATGTGATGTCAGAAAGTCCTCCATTTCATCTAGGTTATCAAGTTGGTTTCCATATAGGTGTATATAGTAATCTCTAATAATCTTTTGAATTTCTTCGGGGTCAGTTGTGATTTGATCTTTTGTATTTCTGATTGTGTTATATGGGCTTTTTTTCTCTTTTTCTTGGTCATTCTGGTTAGGGGCCCATCAATCTTGTTAATTCTTTCAAAATTAGCTTTTTGTTTTGTTGATTTTTCTATGATATTTTTGTCCTCTATGTCCCATATTTGGGCTCTTATTTTTGTAATTTGGATTCTTCTGCTAAATTGGGGTTTTGGTGGTCTTCTCTTTCTAGCACCTTTGGGTGATTTGTTAGGCTCTCCACTTATGATCTTTCCATTTTCTTTCTAGAGATATACATTCCCCTCTTAAAACTGATTTCATGGCAACCCAGAGGTTTTGGTAAGCTGTCTCTTCTTTTTCATTTGCTTCCAGGAATATTTTGATTTCTTTGTTGATTTCAGTGTTGACCCAGTAGTTGTTCAGCATCATGCTGTTTAGTGTCCATGTGTTTGTGGGCTTAGGGGAAATGTTGTGGGTTTTGATATTTATTTTTATTCCACTGTGGTCTGAGAATGTGCTTGGCAAGGTTTCAACCTTATGGAATTTATTTATGCTTGATTTATGGCCAAGAGTGTGATCAATCTTGGAGTATGTTCCATGTGGTGATGAGTAGAATGTATATTCTGTGGTTGTTGGGTGGTATAATCTGTAGGTATCTACTAAGTCCAATTGGTCAAGTGTCAAGTTTAGGTTCTGGATCTCCTTGTTGATTTTTTTGCCTCAGTGATCTATCTAGGGCTGTCAGTGGGGTGTTTAAGTCCCCTGCTATAATAGTGTTAGAGTCAATATCTTTTTTAGTTTATTTAGTAGTTGTTTTTATAAATGATGGTGCTCCTGTGTTGTGTGCATATATGTTTAGGATGGATATTTCCTTTTATCATTATGTAGTGTCCTTTTAGATCTTTTTAAATTTTTGATAGCTTAAAGGTTGTTTTGTCTGATATTAAGATTGCAACTCCTGCCTTCTTTTGGGATCCATTTGCCTGGAAACTCATTTTCTATCCTTTTACTTTGAATCTGTGTGCATCCCTTGTAGTGATATGAGTCTCCTTGATGCAGCAAATACAGGGGTCATGGTTTCTTATCCACTCCATCATTCTGTGTTTTTCAGTGGTACTTTTAGTCCATTCATATGAGACTAATTATTGAAATGTGGTTGTTTATCCCTGTCATGAGGTTTTTATAGAGTTGTTGTTGTTCCTGTTTATTTGTTGTCTTTCCTTTGGTTTTTGGGTTGATTCATGTATGTTTTCAAAATTTTTTCCTGCATTCTTGTGAAGAACATCAGCATTCTTTTTTCCTTTTCTTCTGTCTTCAATACTTTCTTAAGTGTTTCTTGTAGAGGTGGTCTGGAGGCAGCATAATATCTTAGTGATTGTATGTCTGGGAAAGATTTTAATTCTCCCTCAGTGATGAGCTTAGCTTGGCTGGGTAGGTTATTCTTGGTCGAAATTGTTTATCTTTGAGAACAATTGAAGATTGGGCTCCAAGATCTCTTAGCCTGAAGGGTTTCTATAGATAAATCTGCTGCTATTCTAATTGGTCTTCCATGATAGGCAGTCTGACCATTTTCTCTTGTTGCCTTTAGAATTTTTCCTTTCATTCCTACTTTGTCTAGGTGAATTATTATGTGTCTGGAAGTTGGTCTTCTCATTTGTCTTTCAGGGGTTCTCTGATTCTCTTATGTTTGAATTTTTACATCACTGATGAGATGAGGGAAGTTTTCTTGAATAATTTCATGGAGTGTTTGTTCCAGGGTGGTCTCTGTCTCTCTTTCTGCCTCAGGAAGTCCAATTACTCTTAGGTTCAATCTCTTGAAGTAATCATTCATCTCTTGAAGGTTTTGTTCTGTCTTTTTAAGCTTCTTTTTTATGTTTTTGACAGTTTGGGTTAGTTCTGTATTTTGGTTTTCAAGCTCTGAGATTCTTTCTTCAGCTTGGCTAATGCTGCTTTCCATGTTTATTAGTTTGTTATTTATTTCAATCACAGTATTCTTTAGTGCTGTTATTTCAGTTATCAGCTCCTTCCCATTTTCCTCTTGTCTCTCCTCAATTATTTTTAGTCTCTCTATTAATGTCTTGATGTCTGGGTTTTTCTTATGTCACTAGTCATTCTGGGGGCTCTTCATTGTTTGCACTCCAATGTCAGGTTTCTCAGTGTCTGTCCTCCTAGGGGTCTGTGTGAGACCTATTTTCTTCTTTAGGTTTTTCTTCATTTGTGTAGATTTTCCTCCCCACTTTTTTCTCCTCCCTCCCCCACCTTCTTTAATTCTGTTGGTCGGGGTGGCGGGGTTGCTTTTACTTCTGTTTGTTCAATCTCCTATTCTTCTTTATGTATATCCTATGGCTTTGTTCAATTCTGGAGCTGGACTGTAGGTTTGGGGCAAACCTTTTTGCAGTTTTGAGATTTAATTGAGGGGGGAGCTGTGATTCAAAATCTATCTGCAGATCCCAGTATCCACTGACAGGTGTATAGGTGATCTGGACCCCACTTCCTACTGCCTTGCAATCTGTCCATGCAGAGGGGTTTACTCCCTGAAAGCAAAATGAGGTGAGAAAGGGGAAAAGAATGGAATAGGGAGTGGGGGGAAGAGAGAGAAGTAAGAGGGAAAACAGACAAACATACCAACTAAAAAATGAAAAGAGACACAAAGACAGATACAAGTAAAAAGAAAAGCAACAACAACAACAAGCAAACCAACAAACATACAAAAAAACTAAAACATAAAATCATACTGACATATAAGCTAACCAACTACCTTATTGGTGTACTATTTGCCTATACAAACTTGTGGTCTAAAGAGAAAAAAAAGATAGAATAGAATAAAGTCAGTAAGCTAACTGAACCAAAGCAAGTATGAAAATATTATTGCTAACATTAAGAAGAGAGAGAAAAGGGAAAAAAAGATGGGTAAGACAAACAGACAAAGAATAAAAAAAAAATTAATAAGGGAACCAAGCATACTATGAGACTTTTCCTTTAAATCCAATGTTCTTTCAACTCTGATTTCGAGCTCTCATTGCAGGATGGTGGAGATGCTCACAGCTCACAGTTGGGGTCAGTTGCCCTGACCTGCTATGAAGGGTGGATCAGATCTGGGTTTCCTGTCACATCTGCCACTCAGATCTTGCCTGTGTCTATCTAGCATGGAGGAGGGGCTTCTGTCCCTCCCTTTTTGATGTTGTTACCTTGGATCCCAAGCTGGGAGATGGGCTGGGATGGGTGGAGATGGTCTCAAGGCTCCAGCTGATCTCTTTCTGCTACAGCCCAAGACTACTGGGTAATGCAGGCCAGCTTAGCACTGGGCTACTCAGGTTGGGCTGGGCAGAAGTCGGAGGTCACCCAGGGTGGAAGAGAGAAGGTAACAGTAACACTGGTGGCAGCCGCTGCTTCAGCAGTGCATGGGAGGAGCTCCAAGAGCATGGCTCCAGGTGAGGGGTGGGGCATGGCAGAGGCAGTGGTGGTGGCAGTTCCAGTAGTGTGGTGCTTGGGAAGGGGTTTCACAGTCCAGGAGCTGTGGGTCACCTCAGGCAGGGACAGGGTGATGGTGACAGCAGCAGCAGCAGCAATGGTGGTGGCTGAAGTGGCGGCCAAGCAGTGTATGAAGAGCCAGCTGGCAACGATGAGAGCCACAGCCTCTGCGGGAAAGCAAATGTCTTTATGGGTGTTCTCTTTCACAGAGGGTCTCAGGACCAAACTGCCCCATCACCATCTTGCCAGAACTCTGTTATTTATTTTAATAACAGTATTCTTCACTGCTGTTTTATCAGTTATCAACTCCTTCAATTTTCCTCTTGTCTCCCCTCAATTGTTTTTATTCTCTCTATTATTGTCTTGATGTCTGGGTCTGTAGTATGTGACCAGTCATTCTGGGGCCTCTTCATTGTTTGCGTTCCAAAGTCTGTTTTCTCATTGTCTGACCTCCCAGGGGTCTGTGTGAGACCTATGTTCTTCTTTTGGTTTTTCTTCATTTGTATAGATTTCCCTCCCCACTTTTTCCTTTTTCTCCACCTTCTTTAGTTCTGTTGTCCAGGGGTGGCAAGATTGCTATTACTTCTGTTTGCTCAATCTCCTTTCTTCCTTATGTGAATCCTCTAGCTTTGTTCAATTCTGGAGCTGGACGGTTGGTTGGGGGCTATACTTTTGCAGTTTTGAGATTTAATTGAGGAGGGAATCTGTGATTCAAAATCTATCTGCAGATCCCAGTATCCACCAACAGGTGTATGGATACCCTGAAACCACTTTCCACTGCCTTGCAATCTGTCCATGCAGTGGGGGGTAGGCTTATTCCCTGAAAGGAAAATGGAAAAGAAAAGGAAAAGAATGAAACAGAAGGGGGGAAGTAGAAGGTGGAGAGAGAGAAGAATAAGAGGGAAAGCAGACAAATATACTGACTAACAAATGAAAATAGGCACAAAGTCAGAAAAGAGTTTAAAAAAAAAACTTAAACATACTGTCATACAGATACACAAGCTAACCAACCTCCTTATTGATGTACTATTCCCCTACACAAGCATGAAGTCTAAAGACAAAAAACCCGTAAACCAACACAAACAAAGCAAGTAGGAAAACATTATCAGTAACAGTGAGAAGAGAGAGAAAAGAGACAAAAAGAAGAGTAAAACAGACAGAAAAATAAAAATTAAAAAATTAAAGCAAGGGAACCAAGCATGCTCTGAGATTTTTCCTCTAAGTCCAACATCCTTTCAGCTCTAATCTCTAGCTCTCATCACAGACTGGTAGGTTTGCTCACAGCTAGGGTCAGATGCCCCAGGCCTGCTGTGGAAGGAGGGTGGATCAGATATGGGCTCAGTCGGCTTGCTGCCTGTCATGCCTGCCACCCAGATCTGACCTGTGTCCAGTCTAGCATGGGGGAGGGGCTTCTGTCTTTCCCATTTTGACGCTATTACCTTAGGTCCCAAGTTGGAGGCTGGGCAGTGCTGGGCAGAGCTGGGCGGGGCAATGCAGGTCTCTACCTGGTCTCAGAACTTCAGCTGATCTCTGGTTCTGAACTGGGATAGGCGGAGTATGAGACAGCCAGACGCTGCAGGTTGGCATGGCATGGGGTGGCTCGGCCAGGGCAGGGCAGTGCCGCAGGCAGGGGACCCCGGAGCTCCACAGGGCAGGAGTTGAGGGTTGCTCAAGGCGGGGGAGCAGGGTGGTGGTGGCAGCAGGGGTGACAGCCACACAGCAGTGCGGTGTGTGGGAGGAGCTCCATGGGGCCGGGAGCTGAGGGTCGCCCTGGGTGAGGGAGTGGCAGCAGCGGCAGTGGTGGCCGTGTCAGCAGTGCAGTGC
>NW_007251642.1:25501-69435 GCF_000164805.1 Carlito syrichta
CCACTCCCGGCCACCACAGCCTCGCCTGCTGGGCTCCGGTGATCCTTCCGCCTCAGCCTTTGGAGAAGCCGGAATTACAGGCATGCGCTACCACGCCCGGCTGATTTTTTTGATTTATTGTAGAGATGAGGTCTCGCTGCCCAGGTGGGTCTCGAACCCGTGGGCTCAGGCAATCCACTCACCTCAGCCTCCCAAAGGTGCGGGATTATAGGCTGAGCCACCAAACCCGGCTCCCAAACATCCTTTTAATCTGTTATCTAATATTTAAAATATTTCTATAATAGTTCATGTATTTTCCCATGTCACATTATTCAATGTTCCAGTTTCACTGTGTAGTCAGAAATAAGTCTTAGGTATGAAAATGGTAACTGATAAGATTTCAAAAATAAACACACTACAAGGGCCACCTGACAATGTTTACAAACCTACCAAGCCTTTTTGCAGTTTCCCTTCTGTCTCTACATATGTGACAATTTTAAACTATTAGGGATTTTGCTTAGTGCTGTCCAACAACTGCCCTCACTGTAGTCAAATGAGTGGGGACAATAGTGCACAAGGTGAATGTAATTCACAATATGAATTATTCTGCCTTTTTCAGGCCACACCCATGATCCAAGTGAAGGGTGAAAAATGCCTCTTGGTGAGAAAAAAAAAATCATAGGTCAACCTCTATTCAGATTATACAAAATCTCACAGAACAGGAAAGTCATACTTGTTTCACTCAGATACAGAACAAGAAAGGACAGTAGCATTTTCCTTATTGTGAATGTACAGAATACCACTATAGTAAGTTTTGAATCCCCGATTTAGCAATTCTTGGTCTTGAGATTGCTTTGTTCTTTAGTTTTACTAAAATACCCTCAGGAAGATTAAACTTTGCGTGGGTGAACTCTAGTTATCATAAAACTTCAACAAGCCAACTTATGAATATTTTGCATTCTCCTCATATTCAAGCACATCCAAATAAAGATGAGAACATCAAGAAATGGCCACTAACAGTCATGGTTATCAACTCTAAAGAAATGCCAGTGTTTATGGAGTTGAGATATGAAATGTATTTAATATTTAAAAGACTCTTTAACAAGGTATTAACTTTCCTCTTCAATTAATTATATTGATTCAGGCACTTGTCTCCCTTTCATTTAAAACTTTTCAACAAAGTGTCTCAAGCATTTAGACTTGGCACTGGAGGAGGAGCAGGTATTGACTTAAGTTGTTGAGAGGTATGGTCAGAAAGGAGTTTGAACAATGTGGAAAAAGAATGCACAACCAAATTCCATTATCCTACATTTAATGTTGCTGGTACCATCAAGTAAACACTAAATAACAACAGGCAAATTCTGTTGAAATGTTTAGCTAAATGGAACCAAAGTAGTCACAGTTGACAATTTCATAAATACATTAATTAGAAGTGTCTCCAAATAGCATGTGATTTTGAATTATTAACATAAAATACTGCATTATAAATGACTGCAAATTGCATTCCTAGTGTTCTCCATGCTTAATTTATTATGCCCTAGGAAAATTTGCAAAATTACTTCATTGTTTTATACTTAATGGCTAGTTTTATCTGTATATTATTCACTTAAGATAAAGTGAAAGCACATTATATATACATGTCATTTGGCATGTTATAAAAGATGCTCAAAGTTGGATCAAAAATAGCCAATCTCCCTTTCACATGAATATTTTGCATTCACGTTGACTTTTTGGTGAAGATGTCACAAGTTCCTGGATACCCTCCTTTGTTTCAGTGCTCTCCTTTCTTCCCCAGGGATGCATTTCATCCACAACGGTACATGATTTTCATTACCCAAGGCATGTTTTTTTAAATCAGTGAGTATTTCTTGATATCATATTTATAAGCAAATAGAGAAGAAACTCTCTAAGTGAACAAGAACCTTGAATCTGGCCAAACATAAGCTTAAAGATGTTGTCACCTCATACTACATGTGAATATGCTCCTTCATTTGACATAAATGGATGTATGAAGAAAAAAAAACTAAATAGTACAGTTTGCTTATGCATATAGTTTTCTACTCTCCCCATTTCTTATAATTTTATCTTTTGCTTTATATCTATTGCTGTTTGATCTAAACACCTTCTAAAGAAGTGGCATTTCACTAATGGTCAGGGTTTTTTTTAGCTGTAGAACTACAACTTCATTATAAAATAGCATTTAAAAGCCATTAGCCTCTGCCTTACCCAGATATTTTAGGAGCTAAGTGTACATTTTTTGATTACATACAAAAAAAGATCTATTTCATATTAAACATAAGCAGTTAAGAAGGGAATTTCAGCCGGGCTCGGTGGCTCAGTCTGTAATCCTGCACCTTTGGGAAGCTGAGGTGAGTGGATTGCCTGAGCCCGTGGGTTCAAGACCCACCTGGGCAGCGAGACCTCATCTCTACTATAAATCAAAAAATTAGCTGGACGTGGTAGCACATGCCTGTAATTCTGGCTACTTGGAAGGCTGAGGTGGAAGGATCGCCGGAGCCCAGCAGGTCGAGGCTGCGGTGGCCGGGAGCAGCCACTGCACTCCAGTCTGGGCGACAGAGTGAGACTCCAACTAAAAAAAAAAAAAAAGGGAATTTCTTCATGTTTTCCCTTCTGATACAGTTTCCTTCCCTTCTTCCAGAATACCAAGATGTAGATTTGCCCACATTTCCTATGAAGAGTGATGACCATGGTTATAAAAGTCATGCACCACACTGTTATTCTTCTCTTATCATCGTATTTCATCTGTGTTTCCAGAACCATAAACTGAACTACTTTCCTCTCTGTTGTTAGATACATTTTGTAACTAGTGGTATTATCCAGCTTTTATTTAGGGCAAGAAAAGAAAGCCTCAGGCTTTGTCTAGCATAGGCCATATGTTCCAGCTCCATTTGCTGGTGTTCTGCAGCAGAAACTCCTGTACAAATCCAGTTAACAATGAAATGTTTTTATTTGATATTGACTTCCAGGCAATAGATTATTCATTTCACAATGTTACAATATTAGACAGGGATTTAAAAATAAATATGATTAATACATTAAAGGATATAGCGAAAAATGAATAAAGTATGAATATTCTTCATTACAAACAGTTGAGAAATTTAAGAATAAAATGAAGACACATGAAAATAATAAAACAATTGTCAGACTAATCAACAGAATCTTGACAAATTAGCTAACATATTGGATATACTTGAGGAAAAAAGTAAGTGAACTTGGGGAAAGGTCAAACTAAAATATGAAGATGTGGGAGAAATGAAACAGGTTATTGAAGAGCTAATACATATTTAATTAGAGTCCTAGCAGGCAAAGAAAGAAAGAAGGAAAAATAAAGATTTGAAGTGATCATAGTCAAGAATTTTCCAAAATTAATAAAATAAAATAATAATTTAAGAAACAAATCCAAGAATTTCTGGGAACCTCGAGTGTGCTCACATAATCACACACATATATATGTACAGATATCTAGTATATACATAGTACATATATCGACAGAAATCTATAGCTACTGAAAATATCCTTTAACCCTTTTCAAAATGAAAATAAAATAAAAAATCTTGAGATAACTAAACTCTAAATGGATTAACTTCCAGCTTATATACATAATAAAACATTAAAGAAGATTGTTTAGGCAGAAAAAATATGATACCAGATGGAAATTTAGATTTACACAAGTAACTGAAGAAAACCATAAATAGTAAAAATGAGGGCAAATGCCCTTTTAAAATTACTTTTAATGTTTTTTTAAAACTACTTGATCATCAAAAGTAAAAACAGTAACAACACATTATGGAGTTAATAGCATATATACATGTATGACAAAAATAACATCAAGGGAAGTCCTCCTGGAGAAGAAGTAGGGAGCAGATGCCATTCAGCAGTGGAACTTGCTGCCACTGCTTTCAGTGTCAATCTAGACTGTACGGCCCTGCCACCAAGATCTGGGATTTGAAGACTATGGTAACTGCTGGGAGGAATCTGTCTTTTCCGAACCCATGTGCAGCAGAAACAACAGTCTGTAAAGGAACTGAACAGCCAGTCTAAAGCCTGGGCAGAGAAGTGCTCCAGGTGACCTCTGGGGAACAGGAGACCTGCATCCTAAGACCTAGGTAGGATTTCTGCATTGCTCTGGGACTGTTCTTTATGAACCCACATAAGATAGCCCCCAGTATACAAATTCTGGAGGGCCATGGTGGATGCAGAACCCCAGATGATCCACGCCTTGCCCTGAGCCAGCTGCAGGGTAATAGACACATATAGTGGATCTAACCAAAGAAGAAGGTTGATGAGTGCATAACTGGTTCCCCCTCCTCTACCCCAAGCAATAAGTGAAAGAGATCAGGAGGGCAGAGTCAGGGCCAGATGTGCCATGGGAGTTGTGACCCACAGGACAGGAAGAGTGGGAGGGTCTGGGAGATGTTGAGTTAAGTCACTCCCTACCCACTTCCCTCACAGGCACACACTAGACATCAAACACAGGCAGCAGAGGTGAAGATTCTAGCAACTCAAGTTTCAACAGTGAAGAGAGAATCTGCAGTAACAGACCTGCACTTGAAGAACCCAGCACATGAGGGAGCTCCCTCTCCTCAAAGAGCTATGATAAAACTGAGAAATCTCTACTAGTGAGTTTTGTTTGATTGTTTGTTTTTCTGTTTTGTTGTTGTTGGGTCTTTTTTGTTTTTTCTTTTTTTAAAAATTTTCTTTCCTTTTTTAATTCTTTAAGTTATTTTTTGTTTGTCTGGTTTTTGTTTGTTTTGTTTATTTGTTTTGTCTTTTTTTTTTCCTTTATTCTCTCTTTGATTTTTTTCTTTTTTCTTTTTCTTTTTTTTTTTTGAGTTGGAGCAGCCTCAAGCTGCTGGGCTCCAGCAATCCTTCCACCTCAGCCTTCCAAGTAGCTGGAACTACAGACATATGCTACCACACCCAGCTAATTTTTCATTTATTGTAGAGATGAAGTCTCGCCAAGTTGTCCAAGTGGATCTTGAACACGTGATTCCCAAAGCACTGGGATAACAACCTGAGTCACTGAGCCCGGTCTCTTTTTTCTTTTTCTTTTTATTTTCTCTCCTTCTCTCTCTCTCTCTTTCTTCCCTCTATTTCTCTCTTATACTCTATCTTGAACACAGAGGCTACACAAGCATACACACTATAAAACCACATTGTGTGAAGATGGAGAACAAAGAAAAAGGTCAGACTACCCACCTAGGAAGACCAATCTGAATCACTTCAGACTTATCTGCAGAAACACTATGGGCTAGAAGGGATTGAATTCAAATCTTTAGTGTTCTCAAAGATAAACAATTTCAACCAAGAATTTCCTACTCAGTCAAGCTAAACTTCATCACCAATGGAGAATTAAAATCCTTTCCCAATATTCAATCCCTAAGAGAATATGCTGCTTCCAGACAGCTTGACAGAAGGTGTATAAAAAGTTACTGTGCACAGAAGAAAAATGAAACAAAAGAAAGACCATACACTTTACAAAATCACAAAACAAAACCAACAGTGCACACAGCACACCTGCAAAAATGAAAACACACACATATAGCAACACAAAAGTTAAAACAAAACAGTCTTATAAAAGCCTTGTGACAAGGGCATTCTCACATTTCAATAATCAGTCTGAATGTGAATGGACAAAATGCACGACTGAAAAGACATAGAATAGCATAAACTGGAATAAAGAGCATGACCCAATAATATGTTTCCCCCAGGAAACACACTTCATAACCAAAGACACCCATAGACTTAAACTTAATGAATGGAGAATGAACTTTCAGGTGAACAGAAAACAAAAAAAGACAGGAGTTGTGATTTTAATATCAGACAAAACAACTTTCAAGCTATCAATAATTTAAAAACATACAATAACACTACATAATGATAAAAGACTCAATCCATCAACAAGAAATATCCATCCTGCCGGGCTCGGTGACTCAGCCTGTAATCCTGTGCCTTTGGGAGGCTGAGGTGAGTGGATTGCCTGAGCCCGTGGGCTCAAGACCTGCCTGGGCAGCTAGACCTCATCTCTACAATAAATCAAAAAATCAGCCGGGCGTGATAGCGCGTGCCTGTAATTCCGGTTACTAGGAAGGCTGAGGCAGAAGGATCACCGGAGCCCAGCAGGTGAGGCTGCAGTGGCCGGGAGTGGCCACTGCACTCCAGCCTAGGCGACTGAGTGAGACTACAACTCAAAAAAAAAAAAAAAAAGGAAATATCCATCCTAAACATATTTGTACCCAACATAGGCACACCAGAATTTATAAAGCAACTACTAAGTAAACTAAAAAAGGACACTGACTCTAACACTCTCATAACTGGAGACTTAAATATCTCATTAACAATCCTAGATAGGTCATCAAGGAAAAAAAAAATTAGGTCACCAAGGAAAAAAAATTAATAAAGAGATCTGGAATCTCAACTTGACCAAATGGACTTAATATATACCTACAAAACATGCCACCCTAATCATGGAATATACATTCTACTTATCACCACATGGAACATACTCCAAGATCATCCACATTCTGAATCATAAATCAAGTATAAACAAATTCTGTAACACTGAAATACTACCATACATCTTCTCAGACCAATGTGGAATAAAAATAAATATTGCCACCAATAAGATTTCTCAAATACGTGAGCACTAAAATGCATGATGCTAAACAACTCCTGGGTCAACATAGAAAACAAAACAGAAATTTAAAACTTCTTGAAAACAATTGAAAACAAAGACATATCTTACCAATATTTCTGGCATACTATGAAGACAGTACTAAGAGGGGAGTACCTTCTCTGAATTAAATTCTTCAAACAATCACCTTACAGATGAAAACAAAAAAGAGGGGAGCTTATAATCTCTATGAACACACTTCAAGAAAATAGAAAGATCACAAGTTACAGCCTAAAAAATCACCTAAGGGAGCTGGAAAGGCAAGATCATCAAAGCCCTAACTTCAGCAGAAGAATACAGATCACCAAAATCAGAGCCCAAATATGGAACATAGAAGACAAAAACATCATAGAAAAAAATCAACAAAACAAAAAGCTGGTTCTTTGAAAGAATAAACAAGATTGATGGACCCCTAGCCAGAATTACTAAGAAAAAGAGGAAGAAGCCAAAATGAACACATTTCCATACACTGTCAGCAAGCTATATGAAAAAGAAATTAAGAAAAGAATACTATTTGCATAGTAGTTTAAAAAAAGAATACTTAGGAATAAATTTAACCAAAGAGGTGAGAGATCTACATACTAAAAACTATGAAACAATGATGGAGGAATATATAAATAAATGGAAAGATATCCCATGGCCATTAAGGATTAGTATTATTAAAATATTCATACTACACAAAGAAATCTACAGATTAAATGTGATCCCTATGAAAATTCCAAAGTCATTTTTCACAGAAATAGAAAAATAAAAAGAATGCAGAACCACAAAAGATCCCAAATAATGAAAGCAATCTTAAGCAAAACAAAACAAAATGAATAAATACTATCACCAACATCCACAACAAAACTGGAGGCATCACACTACATGATATCAAAATATATTACTAAGGTATTGTAGTCAAAACAGCCTGGTGCTGGTGTAGAAACACACACATGGACTAATGGAATAGCATAGAAGACCCATAAATAAACCCACACATGTATAGTCAATTGATTTCTACAAATAAGCCAAAAACACACAATAGGGAAAAGACAATCTCTTTAAGAAGTGGTGGTATCACATATAGATGAATGAAATTTGACACTTATTTCACACCATAGATAAAAATCAACTCAGAATGGATTAGAGACTTGAATATAAGACCTGAAACTATAAAGCTACTAGAAAAACATAAGAGAAAATCTCCACAACTTGGTCAGAGCAATGATTTTTTTTTTGGATATTACCCCAAGAACACAGAGAACAAATGCAAAATGCTAAACAAATAAAATTGTTTCAGGCTAAAAAGCTTCTGTACAGCAAGAAAAAAACCAATCATCAGAGTGAAGAAGAAATTCACAGATTAAGATAAAATATTGGTAAGTCACATGTCTGATAAGTGTTTAATATCCAAAAAGAACTTTAAAAAACTCATTCCAAGAAAACGAATAGGCCTACTAAAAGGACAAAGGATCTGAATAAACATTACTCAAAAGAACACAGACAAATTGCCAACAGTTATATGAAAAAAATGCTGACCATCAGGGAAATGCAAATTAAAATCACAATGAGCTATCACCTCAGACCTGTTAGATTGCTATGAACAAAAAGACAAAAGATAAGTGTTGATTAGGATATAGAGACAAAGGAACACATGTACATTTGGTGAGAAAGCCAATTAGTACAGCCATTATGGAGAATAGTATCTAGTGTTCCTCAAAAAACTAAAAATGGAATGACCCAGCAATCCAACTTTTCAGCATATATCCAAGAGAACTGAAATGAGTATGTTGAAGAGGTACCTGCACTCTCATGTTCATTGCAGCATTATTCACAGTAGTCAAGATATGGAGTCATCCTATGTGTCTATAAAAAGAAGAATAGTTAAAGAAAAACTGGTATGCACACACAATGGAATATTATTCAGCCTTTAAAAAGAAGGACATCTTGTCATTGGCAACAACATGGATGAACCTGGAGGACTTTATGCTAAGTGGAATATGTCAGGAGCATAAAGAAAAACTCTATGTAATCTCACTTAAATGTGAAATCTAAAAAAGTTGAACTCATGGAAGTAGACAGAACAATGGATACCAGACAATGGGAGTGAGAGTGAGAGATGGAAATGGGGAGATGCTGCTCAAAGGGTACAAAGTTTATTAGACAGGAGGAATGAGTCTTAGAGATCTACTGCACAGCATGGTGACTATAGTTAATAATAATGTATTGTATGTTTTTAAATTGCTAAAATAGCAGATTTTAAATGCCTTCACTGCAAAAAAAAGTGATTCATAAAAGTGTGGAAAGTGATTCATAAATCAAATTTTTTTTAATTTGTATAAATGTATGGGATAAAAGTGTAATTTTGTTACATGGATATATTGTGCAGTGATGAAGTCAGAGTTTTAGTGCATCCATCACTGGAATAATGTACATTGTACCTATTAAGTATTTTCTTATCATTCACTGCTCTGCCACTCTGCTACCCTTCCAAGTCTTCTTTATTATTCTAAATTGTATGCCCATGTGTACACACATTATTTAACTCCCACATTTCGCAATGTGTACATGTATAAAAGCGTCATATTAAACTTTATGAATATACACCACTGTCAATTAAAAGTTTTGAAAAGGTAAAGAGATGGACATTATAATTTGTTCGACTTGCAATTATTCAACTGTGTAATATGTAAATCAAAGCATCATTTTACATCCTTTTGTAGTTCATGAGCATGATGATTATGCTTTTGCACTCATGTTGAAATGAGTCTCCCTCAAACCTTGTTACCCATCTGACCTTAAGTAAAACAGAGAGACAGAGAGAGGGAGACAAGTCATTGTTTTGTATACCTTAAATACATAATGTTATTAAAAGTATGTGCTTCATGTGTCTCCATGAAACGTTGATGGGGATGGAAGAAATAGGAAGAAAGAGGGTGTATTAACAATTTCAAATATACAGATTTTGAATTCATCTTTCTATTTTTAGTTTCATACTTTCTGATCAGTGTCTCCTTGAGATTATATTTGCATCCTTTTACCTTACATTTTTCTCCACACAGAAGAACCCATTGAAAAAGAGACAGGCATCCCAATGGGGACAGAATGTCAGTTTAATTCCTGAGAAAGTCAGATGAAAATAGGTGAATTTGACTTATGACAACATTGGACTTTTTATTACTTCTTCAAAAACCTAGACTTGAAACTCACTTAAATCTATAAATAGGATAAATATTTACCCAGACAGTTTGAGATCCCACAGCCATCAGATATTAACAATGATAGGCTTTCAGACATGAACACAAGTATGGAACAGAGAAGAATGTCTTCATCTGGTAGACTGACCAGCCCTTAAAGTGACCACTTAGAGGCATTGACTTATATATGTGTTCAGTTGTATTCCTACCAGTTATAGAATTTACTCTTCCTCTGTTTCCAGAGGATGGAAACAATGATGTAATCCTTCCTTAGCTATATATGTCTTTGAATGTTTTTCTAGTTATAGCTTATTTTGATATACATATTTTAATATTATCCTGTCCACAGACAGAAGTCGTTATCTGCATCTCGGGTAGCACTGAGACAAGATGGTGGAGCCCCACATCATTATCCCTTACACCCAGGGCTTATATACCATAGAGAATGGGTGATCTAGAAGGGATATGTAAAACAATTGAAGTTTGATAGCAATAAGGTTGTTTGACCTACCAATAGGATTTATGGTAAATTACCTGCTCTTATACAAAGAACAATAGAGAAATGGAAAATCTTAGACTGTTTCCCAGAACTAGAGTTAATCAAAAGTTAACTGGTAGATTAGTATCCAGGATGGAGTTGCTTTAACTTCCATATCTCTATACTATCTTCCAAAATGGCTGTATCAATGACTATTTCCACCAATATTGTACATGGGTTCCCTTTTTCTCTACACTGTTGTTGACACTTGTTATCTCTCGTTTCTTTAATAGTAGCTATTCTAATGTGTATTTGAATATATGCAAATGTTATTACCTTATTCTTTTTTTTTTTTTTGAGTTGGAGTCTCACTCTGTCGCCAAAACTGGAGTGCAGTGGCCGCTCCCGGCCACCGCAGCCTCGACCTGCTGGGCTCCGGCGATCCTTCCGCCTCAGCCTTCCAAGTAGCCGGAATTACAGGCATGCGCTACCACGCCCGGCTGATTTTTTGATTTATTGTAGAGGTGAGGTCTCGCTGCCCAGGCGGGTCTCGAACCCGCGGGCTCAGGCAATCCACTCACCTCAGCCTCCCAAAGGCGCGGGATTACAGGCTGAGCCACCGAGCCCGGCTACCTTATTCTTAAACATATATGAGCAATAAAAGAACATGAACTTTGTTGAAGAAGACTGAAAAATGATATATCTAGAAAAATGCACAGAAAAAAGTGGCCCCAAAGAATACAGAAAGTTCAAGGAATAGAAATTGATTTATAATATTCAACCTCTCATTGGTCTCTTCAGAGACATTTGAAAAGACATTCTGTCCATAACAGGGCCAAGTGCTATGAAAAGAAAAAAAACTGTTCATAAATTTTTTAATCTTAGAAATTAATAAGTAATGTTAATTTTTAAATTGTAGTATTTATTCAAGAGAATGAAAATGCATTTTTACACAAAAGCCTATGTGCATGGTTATCTAAAACTGGAAACCATCCAAATATCCTTGAACATGTGAATTCATTCTAAATTAAATTACACCTAAACTGTACTAAATCCATAAATGGAATACTACTCAATAATGAAAAGTAACATATGACCAATACATACAACTTGAATGATATTTAAATACATCAGGTGCAGTAAAACAAACCAGAACTGGAAGTCTTTATACTCTATCATTTTAATTCCATGACATTTTCAAAAGAGCAAAACTGTAGGGACAGAAAGCAGACCCGTAATGACCTGAAGCTGAGGAGGAGTTGACTACAAAGGACAGAAGTGAATTTTTTTCCTAATCTACATTTTGACTATAAAGACAATAACACTACTGCATGTATGTTTGTCTAACTCATAGAACTGCATATTAAAATAAATTTTGCTACATGAATAATATTCCTCAATCAATCTGACTTTTAAACTTTTCAACAGAAGAACTAATGGATAAAGTCAAGAGACATCCCTGGAAATCAAATAAAAAGGACAACAAAATGAATACTAGAAATTCCAAAGGATAGATGTGACAAAATTATTAATTATAATTCAAAATAAAATCTGAGAGCCATAAGTCTTGAATCTCCAGATTGAAAGATAAAAACAGACATACTTAAACATATTGTTTTGAACTTAGAAATGAAAAATGGTGAAAAGAATATTGTTTCTATGACTGTAACCAAAAAAAAGTACAGACTTTAAAAATTGGGTTTATTAAATCAATTAAATAGTTAAATTTGGGATGAGCAACAAACCTGTAATCTGGTGAAAGACAGAAGCCTGCAGGGAAAAACAAGATTCAAGTATTTGCTAACTTAGGGGAGAAACTGCTGGATGCCATATTAAATAGCCCCTTTATTCATGATTTTGCTTTCCATGGTTTTAGTTGCCCATAATCAACAGAAAATATCAAATGGAAAACTCTAGAAATAAACTATTCATAAGTTTTAAAATGTTCAATACCTAAGAAGCATGATAAAATCTTGCTCCACACTGCTCTGCTTCACCCTAGATGTGAATCATCCCTTTGTTCATTTCCACATTGTAACTGAGTAGCTGTCTAGGTTATCAGATTGACTGTCATGGTATCCCAGTACCTGTGTTCAAGTACTCCTTGTTTTACTTAATAATGACTCCAAAACACAAGAGTAAAATAGTAATGCTGGCATTTGTTATCATTATTCTATCTAATTCTTTATTATTATTTTAAGTCTCTTATTGTAGCTAATTTGTAAGTTAAGATTTAACACAGATATATGAGTATATGTAGGAAGAAATGAAATTATATATAAGATTAGGTACTATACATGGTTTCAAGTATCCACTGTGGGTCTTGGAATGTATCTTCCATGAATAAGAGAGGACTATCGTAAGCTAGTAAGAAGATACAGCTAAAACTGTTAATGAGTTGTTAAAAGCCAAAAATGTTCTAGTCTGAGCCTTAGGGATCCCCAGGCATGGGAGATTTTATATCTTCTTGAAGGCTTTTCCTCCAGAAACCTTGTCAGATGCTCACAGGAAATATTAGGAGTCTTAGGAAGCTTCCTTCAGAGTTTTGGCAAGAAAAAGGAGAAGAGCACTCACAGCTGAAACTCCACTAAACCTTTCTCCTCAATCTCCCCTATAAAATAATGCCTACGCTGTAGACGACAGAGCATGAACACCATAGCCCTAGGGCAATGGTGACATCCCCCCACAACTGTGGTGGAAGAGGAGGAAGAAAGGTCATTTTACTTTTGAGGGAGAGGCAGGAACACTTATGAAGGCCACATATCCAACATCCAGGATTAGAGTGCCTGCCTGAGACTGACTTTATTAGAACATTAGAGAGCCCACCCTCCACCACTCCCTGCATCACATTAAAAAGTTTTTAATTAAAACAATTGTGCATTATATCTGGGAGAGCTGCTTATGACAGATTCTCTTTGAAGAGCAAAGGAAAGGGAAGACCCAAAGCTAAGCAAGAAACAGACACTGAGAAAAACCCTCTAGCACAACACACCCTCAACACAAGGTATTACTGAGGAATTTTAAATCTGTTGTTCACCCAGCTATCTCCTAACCTGGGTCAAGACAAACTCCCAAACTAAGACCTTCAAGAAATAAAACATTCTCATCATCAAGAATAAAACATTTAACTGAATACGAAGTGTCTTACTTTACACACACACACACACACACACACACACACACACACACACAGTATATTAAAATAGTAAGAAAAACAATAATCAATATCAGATTCAGTGCTATGGAAAGAATTCTGCACCACTCAAATCATATGTTAAAGCCCAAACCCCTAGTGTGATTGCATCTAAAGACGGTCATTAGGAGATAATTAAGGTTGAATGAATTCTTTAGAGTGGGAGTCCTTAAACTGCCCAAAGACATCTAGAGATTCAATGCAATCCCAATCAAAATACCAACTTCGTTCTTCACAGAACTAGAAAAACAATCTTAAATTTTTTATGGAACCAAAAAAAAAAAAAGCCTGACTAGCCAAAGCAATTCTAAGCAAAAAGAACGACTGTGGCGATCTGCCTGATTTCAAATTATACTATAAGTCTATAGTAACTAAAATAGCGTGATATTGGTACAAGAATAGACAGATCAATGAGCCAGAATAGAAAAACCAGAAATAAAACCACATACCCACAACCAACTAATCTTCAACAAAGCTGACAAAAATAAACAATGGAAAAAAGACACTTTATTCCATAAATGATGCTGTGACCACTGGCTAGTCATATGCAGAAGAATAAAACTGAACTCCTATCTCTTACCATACATAAAATAACTCAAGATAGATTGAAGATTTAAATGTAAGACCTGAAGTTATAAAAATTCTAGAAGAAAACCTAAGAAATACTCTTCTGGATATTGGCCCCGGCAAATAATTTATGATGAAGACCCCAAAAGCAATTGTAACAGAAACAAAAATAGACATATGGAACTTAAACAGACAAAAAAGCTTCTGTGCAGCAAAATAAATAATCAACAGAATAAACAGAAAACTTACTGAATGGGAGAAAATATTTGTAAATTGCACCTCAGACAAAGGACTAATACCTGAATCTAAAGAAACTCAAGCAACTCAACATGAAAAAGAAATTCCACCAAAAAAGTGAACAAAGTACATAAATAGGCATTTATCAAAAGAAGACACAAGTGGCCAACAAACATATATAAAAAATGCTCAACATCACTAATCATCAGAGAAGTGCAAATTAAAACCAAAATGAGATAGTACCTCATACCAGTAGGAAAAGTAATGATCAGAAAGTTAAAGAACAACAGATGCTGGCATGGTTATAGAGAAAAGGAAATGCTTATTCAATGTTGGTGGTAGTGTAAACTAGTTCAGCTTCTATGGAAAGCAGTATGACAATTTTTCAAAGAACTAATACTGAATTATCATTTGACTCAATCCCACTACTAAGGATCCAACCAAAAGGAAATAAGTTGATGTATAAAAAAGATACCTGTATTGTATGTTCATTGCAGCACTATTCACAATAACAAAATCATGGAGCCAACCTAAGTGCCTACCAATGATAGACAGAGTAAAGAAATGTGGTATATATGCACCATTAAATATCATGCAGTCATAAAAAAGAATGAAATCATGGTTGGATCTGGAGCAACATAGATGAAGGTGGGCATCATCATCCTAAGTGAAAAGACTCAGAAACAGAAAACCAAAAATTGCATGTTCTCACTTGTATGTGGGAGCTAAATGGCCACATAGAAATAATAGACACTGGGGACGCCAATTAGGGTGGAGATGAGGAGGGGAGTTAGGATTAAAAAATTATCTACTGGATACAGTGTTCACTATCTAAGGAATGGACTACCTAAGACATAATCTCCACCACTACACAATATATCTATGTAAAAAACATGTACATGTACCCCCAAATCTAAAATAAATATGGAAAAAAGAAGAGGAAGAGATATCTTTCCTTCCATCCACCATGAAAGGACACAACAAAGAGGTCACCATCTACAAACCAGGAAGAAAGACCTCCCCAGAATCTGACTTTGCTGTCATACTAATCTCAGACTTCCAGCCTCTATAACTGTGAAAAAATAAAGTTCTGTTTATTAAGCCATCCAATCTATGGTATTTTATCATGGAAATTTGAACTGGTTAATTATTTAGATATGCCACAGACATTAGAACTAGCTGACAAGAAAACTACAGTAGACATGATTAAGATATAGAGGATCTAATAAAAAAGGTAACAAATACAAACATCAGATACCTAATTTTACCAGAGAGATGAAAAGTATATTAAATAAAATTTATTAGAAATAAAAAATATAGTACCAGAGATAGAGATAGTAGATTTTCAACAGGAATGGGGTCACCAGTAGAAGCAACACATCCAGGAAAGAATTCATGAACTTGAAGAAATGCAAAGAGAGATGTAATTGGGTAAAGTTAATTTTTTTTTAAAAAAAAAGCACCTAAAAACTGTGGGACAATATCTAATAGTCTGACATGTATATTTGGAATACTAAGAGATAAGTGAGAATAACTGAAAGAATAACGGCTGAGATTTTTCTAAATTAAATAACAAATAGCAAAGTCCAAGTCAAAGAATTTCAGAGAAAAAGAACATATCTATAGAGACACGAGGATAAGAATTACAGCAAATTTCTTACTATAAACAATGAATCCAAGAAGAAAGTGGATTGATATCTTTAAAATGTTTAAAGAAAAAAGTTCTATACTCAAGAAACATCTATTTCAAAAATAAAATAAGAGTAAAGACAAACAAAAACTGAGGGATTTCATCACTAGCAGACTGACAATACAAAAAAAAAAATTAAAGGAGTTTTCTCAAGCAGAAGAAATATGACATAGGTGATAGACTCTGGTCTACACAAACAAATGAAGAACTTTGGAAATGAAACATGTCATTATGACATCTCAGAATATCAAAGAAGAAGATATACTAAAAATATTTCAGGAAGGCAGGGATAATTGATACATAAAATTCAGAATCATATACACCACATGTCTCCTCTGTGAAAGTGGATGCTGGAAGACAGTTGAGAGAGTCTGACAAAGGAAAAATTACTTTCATCCTGGCATTCTATATCCAGCCAAACACTCAACAGTGCAGTTAGAATAAAGACATTTTCACTCTTCCATAGGAAATTTCCTTGAATATATTCCTACAAATTTCATGATGAAATCAAGGCCCAGAAAGATGGAAATCAGTAAACACCATATACAACCAAAAGAGTAGTCAATGAGATTCCAGAATATATTCACTTAAATCTTTTTTAAAAAATCAAATCTAGTCTTGAGCAGAAAGAAAAATTTCTAGATTTAAAAGAAATTGCCTAAAACCTCCACATAAAAACACTCCTATAAATGACCTGATAACTGATTTCAGTAAAGTTTCAGGATACAAAATTGACATACAAAAATCAGTAGCATTTCTATACACAAGTAGTGCTCAAGTCAGGAACAAAATCAAGAGCTCAATTTCTCTTAAAATAACCATACAAAACATAAAATACTTAGGAAAGAGGTATAAGATATATACAAGGAGAGCTACAAAACACTCATGAAAGAAATCATAGACAACACACACAAAATAGGAAGAACTCTCACACTCATGTCTGAAGAATCAATATCATTAGAATGACCATAATATCCAAGCAATCTACAGATTCAATGCAATTCCTATCAAATTATCAACATACTTTTTTCACAGAATCAGGAAAACAATCCTAAAGTTTATGGGGAACCAAAAAAAAACCAAACAGACAAACAAACAAACAAACAAAAACCCAAATAGCCATGGTGCTCCTAAGTAAAAAGAACACATGCAGAAGCATCACATTGTCTGACTTCAAATCATACTACAAGGCTATAGCAACTAAAACAGCATGACACTGGTACAAAAATGGACCGGTGGATCAATGGAACAGAATAGAGAACCTAGAAATAAAGCCACATACCTTCAACCAACTGATCTTTGACAAAGCTAACAAAAATACATAGTAGGTAAAGTACACCCTATTTAATAAATGGTGCTGGGAAAGTTTGTTAGCCATATGCAGAAGAATAAATCTGGACCCTTACCTCCCACCATATACACAAGATGGATTAAAAAACTAACTCAAGATGGATAAAGACTTAAATGTAAAACTTCAACTATAAAAATTATAGAAGAAGATCTAGGAAATACTTTTCTGTACAATGGCCTATGCAAAGCATTTATGATAAAGATCTCAAAAGCATGTGCAACAAAAACAAGAATAAATAAATGACACACAATTAAACCAAAAAACTTCTGCAAAGTACAAGAAATAATCAACATAGTGAACAGAAACCCTACAGAATTGGAGAAAATATTTGAAAATTATGCCTCAGGCAAAGGACTAATAATCAGAATTTACAAGGAACTCAACCACTTAATATTAAAAAATCTCATCAAAAAGTGGGCAAAGGACATGAACAAACACTTCTTAAAAGGAAACATAATAGCAGCCAACAAACATTTAAAAATGCTCAAAATCACTAATCAACAGAGAAATACAAATTAAAACTACAATGAAATATCATCTTGCACCACTGAAAGTCAAAAAGCAATAGATGTTGGCATGGATACAGAGAAAAGGGAATGTTCATTCAATGTTGGTGGGAATGTAAACTAGTTCAACCTCTATGGAAAATGGTATAAAGATGTATCAAATAACTAAATATAGAAGTACCATTCATTCAAGCAATTCCACTACTGGATATCTATCCAAAGGGAAATAAATCATTATATAAAAAAGATACCTGCACTTGTATGTTCATTGATGACAAAGTCATGGAACCAACTTAAGTACCCATTAATTGTTGACTGGATAAAGAAAATGTGACATACCTACACCATTAAAAAAGAATGAAATCATGTCTTTTGCAGCAATACAGATGGAGCCGGAGGTCATTAGCCTAAGTAAGCCAAAGTGAAAAAGAAAATCACTGCATGTTCTCATATGTGGGAGCTAAACTATGGATATTCATGGACATAAGGATGGAAATAATAGATACTGGAGACACCAAAATGGGGAGGCACAGAGAGAGATGACGGTTCAAAAACTACCCATCACACACAATGTTCACTATTTGGGGAATGGGGACATCAGAAGCCTAATCCCTACCAGCACACAATATACCCGTGTAAAAACAAAAAACAAAAACATGCACTGTACCCTCTGAATCTAAAATTTCAAGAAAAATTTAAAAATTTAAAAATTTTGATGAGAGGCTATTTTTTATTGATTAATAAAAAATTTCAGCACAAAAAAAGAAATTAAAGGAAAACATAAAGTAATTAAGTTTCAAATAATTTTTTAAAAATTAATTGAGTGAACTATATAACAAAAAGAAAAATCATTTTTTCAAGTTTGACACTAGGAAAATGCAAATTTAAATTCACATTTAAAGAGTATTGAAATGTAATCATGGTACTAAAGAAAGAAAGGCAGGTTTGGGTGAGGAAGAATATTTATCTTAAAAATGTAAATTTGAGATGGTTATTAACATGCAAGTGTAGATATGGAATGGTCAGCTAAATGTACATAAGTAATTAGATATACGAATCTAAAGTTCAGGCATGAAATCATGCTGAATATACAATTTGGATTTTTTTTTTTTACTGAGGATTGTTTTGGCTTTTCATGGTCATTTATGTTTTCATACGAATTCCTGTATTGTCATTTCCAGGTCTGAGAAGAATGATGCTGGTAATTAGTGAGTATTGCATTAAATCTGTAGATTATCTTGGGTAGGATGGACATTATAACAATGTTGATTCTTCCAATCCATAAGCATGGAATATTTTTCCATTTGTTTGTGTTACCTTTGATTTCTTTGAGCAGTGTTTCATAGTTTTCATTGTAAGGTCTTTCACATCTCTGGTTAGGAAGATGCCAAGAACTGGGAAAAAATATTTGCCAACTGTATGTCTGACACAGGCCTAATATCTAGGATCTGCAAGCAACTCAAATGTGCCAAAAAGAAAAAAATAAACAGCTCCATTACAAAGTGGGCAAAAGATTTGAATAGACACTTCTTAAAAGAAGACATGAGAGCAGCCACAAATACATGAAAAAAATGCTCAGCCTCACTAGTCATCAAAGAAATGCAAATTAAAACCACACAGAGATACCACCTAACTCCAATCAGGATGACCATCATCAATAACTAAAACAAACAAACAACAATAACAACAGCAACAAAAAAAACCAGATGCTGGAGAGGATGCAGAGAAAAGGGAACACGTCTACACTGTTGGTGAAAGTGTAAAATAATATTACTTCTGTGGTAGTTTGGCAATTCCTGAAAGACCTAAAATCAACCTTCCATACAACGCTGCAATCCCCTTATTGGGAATATATCTAAAGGAATTCAAATCACTCTCTGAAAAAGATGTCTGCACATGTGTGTTTGTCACAACATTATTCACAATGGGAAAAACATGGAACCAACCATGCTGCCCATCAAAAAGGACTGCATAAAAAAATGTGATATATATACACCATGGAATATTACACAGTCATAAAGAAGGACAAAACTATGAACTTCACAGCAACTGGAATGGACTTAGAGTCTATAATATTGAGTGATCTATCACAGAAACAAAGAACTGAGTATCACATGTTCTCACTGATAAGCAGACCTTGAACAATTATTGTTATACTATAAGAAAAATATTGGCAGTAGTGGGAACCTGCTGGGAGGTGGCACACCTCATCAACAAGGGTACATGCAAAATGAACATTTGTATGCCTAACCCTGAATTGTACCACACATCTTTAAAATAAAAAATTTAAATAAATAAATATGAATCTCTCTATTTTAAAGATGTAGGGTACAATTCAGCATTAGTTATGCAGTGGTCATTGTACAGGTCAAGTTTAGGCCTCCCTTTGGTCCCCACTTTGACTAGTTTGAGATCAGTTACCCTTATTTTTTTTTTTTTGAGTTGGAGTCTCACTCTGTCGCCCAGACTGGAGTGCAGTGACCACTCCTGGCCACCGCAGCCTTGACCTGCTGGGCTCCGGCGATCCTTCCGCCTCAGCCTTCCAAGTAGCCGGAATTACAGGCGCGCGCTATCACGCCTGGTGAATTTTTTGATTTATTGTAGAGATGAGGTCTCGCTGCCCAGGCAGATCTCGAACCCGCGGGCTCAGGCAATCCCTCACCTCAGCCTCCCAAAGGTGCGGGATTACAGGCTGAGCCACCAAGCCCGGCAGTTACCCTTATTAATGTTGTGTCCCCATCCACCTACCCACCCCAGCATTGTCCCACTAGTGCCAATCCTTTTCTTACAATATTATGATAAAAGTTCAGGGTCCACTTATGAGCGAGAACATGTGGTGCCCTGTTCTTTGTTTCTGTGATAGTTCACTGAATTTGATGGACTCTAAATCGATCCAAGTTGTTGTGAAGTCCATATGTCCATCCTTCTTTATGGCTGTGTAATATTTCATTGTGTATATGTACCACATTTTTTTATCCAGTCCAGTTTCAATGAGCAGCACAACTGGTTTCATGTTTTTGCTATTGTGAATAGTGCTACAATAAACATGCATGTGCAGGTATCTTTTTGCAGGATGATTTGAGTTCCTCTGGATATATTCCCAGTGGGGGAAATTTGGATTTCAATAGCATATACAGGTAGATGCCATTTAAAACCATGAACTAAATGAGATCATCTGGAAAATTTGTATTGCTGGAAAATACAGTAAATACTAGGATTGAATCCTGGAACATTCCAAGTTAGAGAGATGATGAGCACAAATTTTTGAATAAGTTTTGTCCTTAGACAAGGGCAAAAATGGAGAATTAGCTTGAAAGATAAGACAACAAAGAACAAAAGGGTTTTTATATGTTAGCAATCACATTTAAATGTGTGTATACTAATGAAATGATACAGAAGAGAAGACAAGATGCAGAAGAAAAGAGGGACAATTGCTGGAGTGATACCCTAAAGTAAAACAAAACAAATTACACTAGGGCACAAGTATAAGGTTGTTTTTATGTACAATCACAGACAGTTTGTTCATAGTACATGACAGACACACAATAAGATGTGGTAGATATGATCGCCAAAGCTGTTAGGAGCTCTTTTATTAACTATAGTCCTCACAGAAGGAAAAAGTGGGTAACTATATGAGATGATGAATATGTTCATTTGTTTCACTACACTAAGCATTTATAGACATATATACATATATATATCTGTCTTATAATATCATGCTGAATATCTGAAATATACACAATAAAATTTATTTTTAAAAAGTTATTTTGTCATTACTTATATTTCTCAGTGAAATTGAAAAGAGACATCTTCTGAAAGTGAGTATGCTGAAAATCTTCTGCAAAGGAAAAGAAACCATGGAGAGAGTAGAGAGACAGCCCACAGAAGGGGAAAAGAAATTTCCAACTCTATATCTGACAAGGGCTTAACATCCAGGATCTATAAGGAACTCAAATGTGCCAAAGGAAAAAAACAAACAGCCGTATTAAAAAGTGGACAAACTATATGAATAGACATTTCTTGAAAGAAGACATACGAGCAGCCAACACATACATGAAAAAATCCTCAGTCTTAATAACCATCAAAGAAATGACAATAAAAACCACACTGAGATATCACCTAACTCCAGTCAGGATGGCCATCATTAATAACTCAAAAAGCAACAGATGCTGGAGAGGATGTGAAGAAAAGAGAACACTTTTACACTATTGGAATGAGTGTAAACTAGTACAACCTCTGTGGAAAACAGTGTGGCTATGCCTGAAAGATGTAAAAATTGACCTTCCATACAACCCAGTAATCCCACTTCTGGGAATATACTCCCCAGAGGAACTCAAATCATCCGACAAAAAGATACCTGCACATACATGTTTATTGCAGCACTATTCACAATAGCAAAAACATGGAACCAACTGTGCTGCCCTTTGAAAGTGGACTGGAGTAAAAAATGTGGTACATATACACAATGGAATATTACACAACTATAAAGAATGACACAATTATGGACTTCACCACAACTCAGATGGATTTAGAGTCCATAATACTCAGTGATCCATCACAGAAACAATAACTGAGTACCACATGTTCTCACTCATAAGTGGACTTTGAACATTTATCAAAAAACCACATGAAAGGGATTGTCAGTAGGGGGTCACTGCCAGGGGAGGGAAGGGGGTACATAACATTAATAAGGATACCTGATTTGAAACAGGGTGAAGTGAGAACCAATGGGAGGCCAAAACTTCATCTGTAGGGTGATCACTTATGTACCTGGCTCTGAACTGTAACCCACATCTTTAAAATTTAAAAAAAAAAGGAGAAACTTGGCAGACATTACTTGGCAGATAAACAAGCAAGTGACCAAGGTCAGCATAACCAGTAATAAGTGATGTTGCTATCATGTACCCTCCTTATATGATGTAATGAGAAAATACACAACATCACTTCTATGGTATTCTTGCAAAAAATGAACAATCTCAATCTAATTATTTAAATGTGTGTATACTAATGAAATGATACAGAAGAGAAGACAAGATGCAGAAGAAAAGAGGGACAATTGCTGGAGTGATACCCTAAAGTGAGGAAAGAATCAGACAACTCAAGCTGAGAGACATTCTGCAAGACATCTTACCAATACTCTTCAAAAGTGTCAAGGTCAGGAAAGAGTGATAAATTGTCTCAGACACATGATGACTAAATACAATATGGTATACTGGACTGGACCATCAAAGAGGGAAAGGACGTCAGTGGAAATGCTGGGGAAATCCGAATTAGATCTGTAGTTTAGTTAACAGTCTTGTACCAATGTAAATTTCTTAGTTTTGATAAAATAACCAAGGTAATAGTAATGTAAGATGTTAACACTAGGGGACACTGGGTAAAGAGTATGTGGCAACTCTGTACTATCTTTGCAACTTTTTTGTAAATCTGAAATTATTACAATATTGGGGGACAGAGGGCCCCAATGAAATAGTATCTGGAGGGTAAAAGCATGAATTAACTATAGGAATGTAATGTAAATACTATGTATAAAATAGTGACATTTTATTTTAGTGGTAATGGCAGTAAATTGAGATCAGTCATGTCAGTTGTACTTTTTTCTACAGACATGTTCATGTACCAAGGTATTAATATAGAGTAGCCAAGGAAGTGATATAGGTTCAGGAATAGAGATGGCCAAATGAGTATGAAAAAGGGAAAGGGATAAAGAATTATGAAGACCTTTATAATGACAGACTATTGAATCTGATCTAGATAAACTCATAAATGAAGGGTAAATTAAGGTGAAAAGGTAATAGGATCAAAATACTGTATAGGTCTCAATGAGTTCGTGGCAATTAGAGTATTAGAAGGAGTTAATTTTCTTCTTCTATAATCAATCCATAGACAAGAGTTCCATTATAAAATTTTAATATTAAAATTTTTGATTTTATAGTCTGGAATTATTGTTAGGTTTTTTTTAACAGATGAGGTTTCATGATGCTGCCTAAAGTTGGATAAATCTTGAAGTAATAGGATAGAAGATAGAAAGACTAGATATACTTCATAATACAAAACAAGGAGTCAAGAGGCAAGTCTATGGTTGGTGGAAGAAGAAATAGAAATGAAGATTGTCATCTGAAATACTGATTACCCGTATAGAAATCTTAAACAACTAAACTTTAACAGCAAAGGAGAAGCAAATAGAGGTGTTATAAAGGAGCTAAATCTTCACCAAAATCACAAGTTAAAATAAAAAGGCATAGCAGAGATCAGGAAGATGGTGGCCAAGTCAGTTGGATTATGTGAGTCCTGGTGTGAGTGAGTGAGTGTATGGAAAATTTTGTGTACTTTTTGGTGAGTGAGTGGGAGTGTGAGTGGTTCACTGAGTGAGGGCTATGTAGATAGAGGCCAGGGCTCTCCTGTTGCAGTGGCGAGTGCTGCAGCTGCTCAGGTTTTACCCTAGCAATTCCCTGAATGCAGAAGTTGAGTGCCATTTTTTTTAATCAGCAAAATCCTTTGGGGAAGAAAATGCTGGGAGAGACTAAGTGGGGGCTCGTTGGGAAGTGACCAAGGCCCTCCTGGTGCTGCAGCTAGTGCTGCAGCTTCTCTGCTTGGTCCCTGGCACTTCCCACATTGCAGAAGCCAAGCCCCATTTTTTTTAAACAGACAAATGCTTTCCTATGAAGAAGCGGTGGGGAGAGACTACTAGCCTCAGGCTCTGTTTCACGACTGCAGCAGGAGAGACTGTCAGCTCCAGGCTTTGCCTCACCACTTCAATGCCTGGCCAGACACTATCAGCAGGGACTGTGGAGGGAGCCCAGAGGCAGAGTCCCACTGGAGAGGACAAAAGAGGCATCCTGCCACCATCTTGAAGGCAAGACAGGAAAGTGCTCCAACTTGCTCACCAGGGAGCAACAGACCTGACTCTGTGACTGGTAGATCAACTACTCAGGGGTTGATCATGACCCAGAGGGAATATTCTGAAAACACAAACTTCAGCAGGACCTGATGCATGCAGAGTCCTAGGTGCCCAACCCCTTACCCTGATCTAGCTGGAACAAAAGGATTGGCCAGAAAAGGATGAGAAATAACTCCAAAAAGATCAGTGGTCAGTCCAGGGCTGACACAACTCTCCTCCCCTCCAGCAATCCTCTGAATATCAGACCCACAGAGTTGGGCCACAACTGAAACAAGCAAACCAAGGTGGAGCCTGGACATCAGTCGCAATAAGAGAACTCCATTCCAGGATAGGCCTGGTTGGGGCACCCCCTGCAAGTACATACCTGGGGAAGCAACAATCTTCCACCTTCCCACTGGAAGATATCTCCCTGACCATACAAGACCAAGAGGGGAGGACTACAGCATATCCATCCCCACTCACCAACACTCCCCCTCCTCCTTCCCTCTCTGGACACTAGGGAGAGAGCAAAGAGGTGGAAGCTCTACAGGAGAGAGCAGACTAGAGGAACAATTACAGAGTCTGCCACAAGAGGGTAGGGCTCATTTTTTTTCTTTTTTTTTAATTTTTAATTTTTTTGCCTTTGTTTGTTATCTATTTTTAAATACTTTTCCCTTGTGCATGAATGTGTATGTGAGGGTTTGATCTATCCCCCTTTTTTTTCTTTTTCTTCTTTTGTTTTTTGTTTTCTGTTTATGTGTGTGTGAATGATTGAGTGCTCATTTTTAGTTCTTTGGTTGTTGGTTTGGTTTTGCTCTTTTGTTCTCTTTTATTAAATCCTTTTTTTTTTTAGTTTAAAGTGTATGTCAATATATGTGTGACGGTTCAATCTGAATTCCTTTGCTTTTTTGTTTTGTTTGTTTGTTTGTTTTTCTGGTCTTCCTGTTTTTCTTCTCCATTGATTTTGTGCTAGGTGCATGTGTGTGTGTTTAGTTTTTCTGATTTGTTTGTTTGTTTGTTGTTGTTTGCATTGTTTCACTTTGTTGTTATTTTAGTTTGTTTTGGAGTGTGTGTGTGTGTGTGTGTGTGTGTGTGTGTGTTGTGTTTTGGTTTCTGCTTTCATTGTTCTTTAACATTATTATAGCAGGGGACTTGAATACCCCACTAACAGCCCTAGAGAGATCATTGAGGCAGAAAATCAACAAGGAGATCCAAACCTAAACTTGACACTCAGCCAAATGGACTTAATAAATACCTACAGATTATTCCACCAAACAATCCCCGGGATATACTTTCTTTTTTTTTTTTTTTTTTTGAGTTGGAGTCTCACTCTGTCGCCCAGACTGGAGTGCAGTGGCTGCTTCCGGTCACCACAGCCTCGATCCTTCCGCCTCAGCCTTCCAAGTAGCTGGAATTACAGGCATGTGCTACCATGCCTGGCTGATTTTTTTTATTTATTGTAGAGATGAGGTCTCACTGCCCAGGCGTGTCTCGAACCCACGGGCTCAGGCAATCCACTCACCTCAGCCTCCCAAAGGCGCAGGATTACAGGCTGAGCCACCGATCCCAGCCAGAATATACTTTCTACTCATTACCACATGGAACGTAATCCAAGATAGATAACATCCTTGACCATAAATCAAGCATAAACAAATTCCATAAGGTTGAAATCTTACCATGCACATTCTCAGACCACAGTGGAATAAAAATAAATATGACCACCAACAAAATTTCCCAAAGCCCACAAAGACATGGACACTAAACAGCATGATGCTGAACAACCACTGGGTCAATCACTGGGTCAACACTGAGAACAAAGCAGAAATTAAAAGATTCCTGGAAACAAATGAAAATGAAGAAACATATTATCAAAACTTCTGGGATGCCATGAAATCAGTTCTAAGAGGGGAATTTATATTTCTACAAACACACATCAAAAAAATAGAAAGATCACAAATTGAGGGTCTAACAAATCACCTAGGTGAGCTAGAAAGGGAAGACTAGACTACTGAAACCCTAACTTAGGCAGAAGAATCCAAATCACCAAAGCAAGAACCCAAATACGGGACATAGAAGACAAAAATATCACAGAAAACATCAACAACAAAAAAAGTTGGTTCTTTGAAAGAATTAACAACATTGATGAACTCCTAGCCAGAATGACCAAGAAAAAGAGAAAAAAAAGCCCAAATAAACACATTTAGAATTACAAAACATCAAATCACAACTGACCCCAAAGAAATACAAAAGATCATCAGAGATTACTATGTACACCTATGTGGAAACAAACTCGATAACCTAAAAGAAATGAAGGTTTTTCTGACATGACACAACCCCCCCAGGTTGAAAGAAGAAGAATTGAGACACTAAATAGACCAGTAACAACCCAAGAAATTGACTCTGTCAGAAGAAAACTACTTACAAAGAAAAACCCTGGACCAGATGACTTTCCAACAAAATTCTACAAGATGTACGAGGAGGAGCTGATACCAATCCTACTGAAAGTATTCCAGGCAACTGAGAAAGATGGAATTCTCCCCAAATCCTTTTACAAAGCTAACATCACACTGACACCCAAACTGGGTAAAGATCCAGCAAGAAGAGAGAACTACAGACCAACATGCCTTATGAACATAGATGCAAAAATTCTCAACAAGATTCTAGCAAATCGGATCCAAAAACACACCTCAAAAATCATTCACCATGATCAAGTAAGCTTCATCCCCTGGATGTAAGACTGGTTCAACATTCCCAAGACCATAAGTATAATTAAATACATCAAAAGATGTATTTACACAAGAACCACATTATTATCTCATTAGATGCAGAAAAAGCTTTTGATAAAATCCAGCATCCCTTCTTGTTAAAAACCCTCAAATACCTAGGTTCAGAAGAAACATACCTCAAAATAGTAAGTGCCATCTATGACAAACCCACAGCTAAAATATTGCCAAATGAACAAAAACTGGAAACATTTCCCCTGAAAACTGGAACAAGACAAGGCTGCCCACTCTCACCCCTCTTGTTCAACATTGTGTTGGAAGCCCTAGCTAGGGCAATTAGACAAGAGAAGGAAATCAGGGTATCCAAATAGGAGAAGAAGAAGTCAAATTATCCTTTTTTGCTGATGATATGATCTTATACCTTGAAAATCCAAAAGAATCTGTCAAAAGCCTGCTTGCACTGATAAAGGACTTTGGCAAAGTTTCAAGGTACAAAATCAACATGCAAAAAACAGTTGCATTCCTATACACCAACAACAAGCAGGCAGAGAACCACATAAAAAGCACAATCCCATTCACAATAGACACACAAAAAATGAAATACCTAGGCATCTTCCTAACCTGAGAAGTGAAAGCCTTTTACAATGAGAACTACAAAACCCTGCTCAAAGAAATTTTTAAGAAGACACAAACAAAAGGAAAAATATTCCACACTCATGGGTAGGAAGAATCAACATTGTTATGATGTCCATCCTACCAAAGTCAATTTACAGGTTTAGTGCAATACCCATCAAATTACCAACATCATTCTTCTCAGACCTGAAAATGACAATACAGAAATTCATATGGAAACATAAACAACCAGTAATAGCTGAAACAATCCTTAGCAAAAGAAACAAAGCAGTAGGTATCACACTTTCAGACTTCAAACTTTCCTATAAGGCTACAGTAATCAAAACAGCCTGGTATTTGTACAAGAACAGGCATATAGACCAACAGAACAGGATAGAGATTCCAGAAGCAAAGCCTCAATTTTTCAACCAACTCATCTTTGAAAAAAACAACCAATGGGGAGAGGAGAACCTATTCAGAAAATGGTGCTGGGAAAGCTGACTGATCACAAGCAGAAGATTGAAACAGAAGCCCTACCTATCACCATAGACAAAAATTAACTCCAAATGGTTCAAAGACCTAAACGTAAAACCTCAAACTATAAGAATCTTAGAAAATGCAGGTGACATCCTTATGGAAATTGGAACTGACAATCAATTCCTTATCAAAACCCTAAATGCCCATACCATAAGAAATAAGATAGACAAGGGAACCTCATCAAACTGACGAGCATCTCCAAAGCAAAAGAAACCATTTAGAGAGCAGGGAGACAGACTACAGAATGAGAAGAATTCTTTGCCAACTGTGTATCTAACAAAGGCCTAACATCTAGGATCTACAAGGAACTCAAACGCGCCAAAAGGAAAAACACAAACAGTTCCATTAAAAAGTGGGCAAAAAACATGAATAGACACTTCTCAAAACAAACTAAATGGGCAGCCAACAGACACATGAAAAAGTGTTCAGCCTTGCTCATCACTCATCATCAGAGAAATGCAAATCAAAACCACACTGAGATACCACCTAACCCCGGTAAGTATGGCCATCATTAAAAAAACAACAGCAGATGCTGGCAAGTATGCAGATAAAAAGGAATGCTTCTACATTGCTAGTTGAAATGCAAACTAGTGCAGCCTCTTTGGATGACAGTGTGGTAATTTGTGAAAGAACTAGGAATTGACCTGCCATATGATCCAGAAATTCCCCTATTAGGAATATACCCGGAGGAGCTCAAATCGTTCTACAGAAAAGATACCTACACACTCATGTTTGTTGTAGCTCTATTCACAATAGCAAAAACATTGAACCAACCATGCTGCCCATCAAAGTTGACTGGATTTTAAAATGTGGTACATACACACAATGGAATATCATGCCATCATAAAGAAGGACAAACTTATGAACTTCACAGCAACTTGGATGGATTTAGAGTCTATCATACTCAGTGATCTATCACAGAAACAAAGAACAGAGTACCATATGTTCTCACTCATAAGCAGACGTTGAACAATTTTCATAACACTATAAGTAAGGGACAGGCTGTAGTGGGAAACTGCCAGGGGAGGGAGAGTGGGATTGGCAATTGAGGGAAACTTCAAGGGAAGGAAGGGACACACCTCATCAACAAGGGTACCTGCATGATCAGTGTTTGTATCCCTAACCCTGAATTGTACCCCACATCTTTAAAATAAAAATTTAAAAAAGACATATCAGCATATTTGGGGGAAAATAATCAAAGAGGATATAATCATCTTCTTGGACAAAATGTCTGAGAGAATAACTAAAACCAACTTTTTCTCCAGAGGAGCAGTACTAATGAAGAGGGTGACTACAGTAGGAGAATATTGCTTTTGTACTATTGGAATTTTAAACATGTGAAGGTTTATTTTTTATTTTAATGATGTAGGGTACAAATCAGGATTAGGTATACAGGTGGCCATCATACAGGTAATGTTTGGGCCTCCCTTTGGTCTCCAGTTTGGCTGGTATGAGATGAGGTACACTTATTGATGTTATGTGACCCCCTCACCCTTCCTGGCAATGTTACATTATTGACAATCCCTTTTTTACAGTACATGGCAAAATTCAGTATCTACTTATGAGTGAGAACATGCAGTACTCAGTTCTTTGTTTCTGTCATAGATCATTATTATAGACTTTAAATCCACCCAAGTCACTGCGAAGTCCATAATTTTGTCCTTTTTATGGCTGTGTAATATTCCATCATGTATATGTACCACTTTTTTTAACCTATCCAGTTTCAATGGGCAGCATAGGGTTCCATGTTTTTGCTGTTGTGAATAGTGCTGCACACGTAATACCCATTAAATTACCTACATCATTCTTCTCAACCTGGAAACTACAATATAGAAATTCATATGAAAACATAAATGACCATGAATATCCAAAGCAATACTTAGTAAAAGAAACAAAGTGGGAGGCATCACACTTTCAGATTTTAAACTTTATTATAAGGTTATAATAATCAGAACAGCCTGGAATTGGTAAAAGGACAGGACTATAGACCAATACAACAGGATAGAGATTCCAGAAGCAAAACCTCAATTTCTTAAACAGCTCATCTTCAACAAAGCCTCCACCATGAATCACGGGGGAGAGGAGAACCTATTTAGTAAATGGTGCTGGGAAAACTGACTGAACATGTGCAGAAGAATGAAACAGGACCCCTATCTATTACCATGCCCAAAAATCAACTCCAAGTTGATCAAAGACCTAAACACAAAACCTCAAACTTCAAGCATCTCAGAAAACCCATGAGGTACCCCTATGGAAATTGGAATAGGCAATTGCTGTAGAAAACTGTGTGATCAAAACCCTTGAAGCCAATGCCATAAGAGATAAGATAGATAAGTGGGACCTTATCAAACTAAAAATGTTCTGCAAAGCAAAAGAAACCATGAAGAGAGTGGGGAGACAAGCCATAGAATGGGAAAAATAGTTTCCAACTCTACATCTGACAAAGGCCTAACATCCAGGATCTACAAGGAGCTCAAACATGCCAAAAGGAAAAACACACAGTCCCATTAAAAAGTTGGTAAGAGACATGAGTAGACACTTCTCAAAAGAAGACATACAGGCAGCCAACAGACAAATGAAAAAATGCTCATCCTCACTAATCATCAGAGAAATGCACATCAAAACTATATTGAGATACCACCTAAATCCAGTAAGAATGACCATCATCAATAAAACAAAAAAATAAGAGATGCTGGCAAAGATGCAGAGAAAAGGGAAGACTTCTACACCACTGGTGGGAGTGTAAGCTAGTTCAATCGCTGTAGAAAACTGTGTGACAACTTCTAAAAGAACTAAAAATTGACCTTCCATATGACCTAGCAATACCCTTTCTGGGAATACAACTGAAGGAACTTAAATCACTCTGCTAAATAAATAAATAAATAAATAAATAAATAAATAAATAAATAACCTGCACATATGAAGTCTTTTTATCAAAGTCCTTACTTTGATTTTTTTTTTTTTTGAGTAAGGGTCTCACTCTGTTGCCCAGGATGGAGTGCAGTGACATCATCACTACTTACCACAGTCTCAACCTCCTGGGCTTATTATCCTTTCACTTCAGTCTTCTGGGTAGCTGGGACTATAGGCTCTATCACCATGCCCAATAATCTTTTGATTTTTTTGTAGAGATGAGGTCTTGCTATGTTGCCTAGGTTGGTGTCAAACTGCTAGACCCAAGCAATCTTCCTGCCTTGACCCAAAGCCTAGGATTTTACGCATGAGCCACTGCACCCAACCCAAAGCCCTTACTTTTATGAAAATGTATATTTAAAAAATGCATAGGCAATGCTAACACTAATCAAAATAAAGCAGAAATGTCTTTTAGACATAGCTTACTTCAGAGCATGGAAAGTTATCAGAGATAAAGAGATTCATTACATGATGATAAAAGAGTAAATTCTCCAAGAAGACATAACAACCCTTAATGTGCAGCAGAGCACCAAGATACATGAGGTAAAAACTCAAATAATTGCAAGGAAAAATGGATGAATTCATTAATATAGTTGGAGACTTCAACACCCCGTGCTAGAAATGGACAGATCCAGCAGGAGCAAAATCATAACTCAAAAACACCAATAACTGGATAATTGAACTCTATAGACTATTATATACAATGACAGCAGCATACACATTCTTCCCAAGTTCACATGATTTATCTAGGCCATAAAATGTAACTAAATACATTTTTGAAAATAGAAATTATGCAATGTCTGCTTTCAACCAAATTGGAATTAAACTAGAAATCAACTAAAAAGACAGCCAGAATAAAATACTAAAAATTGTATATTCTGGCAATTCTAGTTTTTTCATTTAATAGGTTTAGTCTATTTATATTTATTATTATTAATGATACATTTGGATTATGATGACCCCTGTGCATTTTTATATGATTTTTCTACTCCTTTAATTTGGATTAATAAAACACTCCTATCTACTGCCACCAAAAACTGGTTTAGAAGACATACATTCTATTTCTAATGCCCAATGCTTATATTAAAGTTTTAAATTACACATTCATCTTAAAAAATGACCTTGGTCACCTTCTCCTATTTTAAGTGTTTTCATTTTCATTATTTTTGTTCCAATTATCCTTTCATCCTAAGAATAGTCATTAGGCCTCTTATTTTAAAAATATAGTCTATGTCTGTTGAGATTTAGATATACATTACAGAATTTTTTGCCACCTTGTACTTACATCTATGAAAATATTGTGGGGTTGTAGGATTCATACTGCATTCTGCATAAAGGATAGCACTTAGAGCTGTGCCTTGTGTGTGTGTGTGTGTGTGTGTGTGTGTGTGTGTGTGTGTGTGTGTGTGTGTGTCTGTCTGCACATGCAAACAGGAGACATTTTCTCTAGTCAAATTTTTGACTAAGGAAGTAGCCTTCTGAAATTTTTTACTTTATTCTGGCAGGGGTAGTTTCAAGTCGCCAAGTTTGTGAGCCCAAACCTTACTACCACATGCCATGCAAATCGAAGCCTCTCAACTACTAAGATTAACAAATACCCTCAAGAAAGTCAAAGTTCAATTGCTGGCTAAATATCCTGGTTCCTTGTAAGTTCAGTTGCACATTTATAAGAATGTTATGTTTATCCTTCCAGCAATTTTAGTTTATTTGTTTGTCTGGCATTGGGAAATATCTAATTTGTCAAAAACCTGAAAATAAATGATGCTTGGGATCTTGAAAAGTTTAAAGATTAAAATAAATATTTAACAATAGAGATACTTGAATTATAAAAAGAATAAAGAAATAAAGAAAAAATGGCCTCATGCTTCTAATAGATTAGGCTATGTTAGATCTACAGAGTATTCTAAATAAATTGTTAAAAGATTGGTGGGAATACTTAAGCAGAAACCATTAGGACTCAGAATTTACTTATTAAAACAAGTTTTAAAATAAATTTCATTTGTGAACAAGCTCACACAGCTTGTAGAGCACCACACAATAGCATTACATCTGCAATATTTAGCAATAGAGTTCAAAAATGTAAATGAATGAATGAATATAGGTGATAGGCTTGATATTATACATTTCAATTTGAGAAGGGCTTTTGAAAAGGAGTCTCACTCAGGCTTAGCAGATAAGCTGCAGTGTAGCAGATGTTGATACCCCGTACGTATCCCCTCAGCACTCAGCATTCTGATAGCTCATTACTGCAAGCACCTGCCACTTGCTGCCTGAGGACGTCTGTGTCCCCCAGCAGTGTACTGGCCCGTGTACAGGCCAGGGAGTTAACACCCCTGTGAACAGCACTCAATCAGTGAGTGATCCATACCTCAGGTTCCTCATTCTTTCGCAGGGCGTCCTATGTCTATTTCCTTCCTTTTCTGCCTCGCTTCCCCTTGTCTTCCACTGGCATTTTCTGAGAGAGAAAAAAAAACCTCTTAAACTCTTTCCTAAAATCCCAGTCTTAGGGTGGATGTGCTTCTTGGGGAACTTCAGACAGGTAAAATTGCTTCATTTTATGTAAGTCAGAGGGGATGTTTCTAATGATACATTATGAGGGTGGTTTTGCCTTATCTTTCTCAATTTTACAAATGCTTAGATAAAAAATGTAGAAAATTTTTTAATGAACTGGAAGATAAAATAGTCTTGGTGTAGGGGAGATTTACTGAAAATGTTAGATGGCAGAATCAGAACCCACACACTTTTAATAGGCTAGAAATAGTTAAATCAAACAAAATTACACTAATGGATTAAGGTGCTGCAATTTATTCTCCTCAAATGTGAGATATTATCATTATGTGATAAAATTTTAGAGGTATTGGTTGACAGAAAACTTAAAGTTAGTTAATGTTATAAATGATTGCTTTAAAAGCAGATGTAATTTGGGGTTAAATTAATGAAGGAATAACTATACAAAAGGAGGTGATTTTTCAGTAAACAGAAAATAGTGTTTGAGCATCATGCTTTTGATAAGATAGAAACAATCTCCTGAGTACGGAAGAAAGGCGAGTGCAGGCACTTGAAAGTATTTTATGGAAAAAGATGAACTAAATATGGTCCTTTGTGTGGGCTCAGTGACTCACACCTTTAACCCCAACACTTTGAGAGGCCGAAGCAAGCAGATTACTTTGAACCCAGAAGTACGAGACTAGCCTGGGCAACATAGCGATCCCTTGTCTCTACAAAAAAATTAAAAATAATTATCCAGGTACAGCAGCCCACACTTGTATTCCTAGCTATTCAGGATGCTGAGGTGGAAGAATTGCCTAACCCCAGGAGATTGAGGCTGCTATGAGCCAAAATCATTATGATCATGCCACTGCAATACAGCCTGGGCGACAGAAGGAGACCCTACTCAAAGGAAATAAATAAGTCATTTAGTATCAATAAAAAATGAATTAGAAATGATAACTGTCCTCTACTGTTTAAAAATCAGATCTAAGGGAAAGGAATTAGACATGCCTAATGACCTTTAAAGTCATTCGTGTCTGTATGTCTGGTGTCTAATCCAATATCTTGCATATAGTGGGAGCTCAAAGTTTGTTGGATAAACAAAAAAATTAATGACACTTCATATTGATTTCATTTAGCTGTGAGAGGACATATACTTTTTTCATTTTCCTGTATCTATGCATCTTTTTATCTATCTAATATTTGAAGCCACTCTCTGGATGATGAAGTCATAATGTCAGGCTAGTTTTCTGTCCTCTGCGATATCTTTCATATAATCACAATTCTATAAACGAAAACTATAGTAATTATGAGATTTATGCCTCTTGGTAAGTACAGCCCCAAGTTTCTTAACTTCTTTCATATGAACTGTCCTTGAGTTCATTATCTATAGCAGAGGTAAATGTTTGTGATAATATTTGCTTCAGCACTTTGTCCTGACTATTGTTATCTTTTCCCTCTGCAATCTGTTTGGGTTATTACATGCTTCTCTGTTGAAATCTTCTTCACATACTGCTCAAATTTATGATATAAAGGAAAAAGTCAATTAGTTTCTATTACTCCTTGATGCAAGATTGTCCTTATTTCTCAATCACTTTATTCTTTTGTAACAATATATTTCAGGTTGTAAATCAGATTAAATTAGGTAATGAAAGCAATATAATACATTTCTTTATTTATGCATTTTGGGTCCTCATATTTAGTACAGTGAGAGAAATTATTCCTTGAACTTTAGTTTTACAGATATGACTTCCTCACCTGGGTAGGTGCTGGTTGTTTTGGAGTTGAGAGGAAGCTAGCATTTCTTGGACATCCTTCATGTCCTGACTTGATTGCCCTTCTTCTCAAATGCTTGTTGCATTACAACTTTCCACTTGGGCTTTGGAGTGCTCTTCATCACTCTCCTTTGGATCAAGTTTTACATCCCATTGTTTTGTAATATCTATTTACCTGGCTGTACATCCTAATAGACAGCAAAAGTTACAGTCTCAACACTTAATACTGTGCTTAATACATAATAGTCACTCAATGACTATGTCATGAGTATTTGCTCAGAAAAGGTTTATTTTAGCTGTAGGAAGGTGTTATCAACCTGTTTATAATATTCTTTCTCATTTTGTTTTATATCTCAGCACAGTTGAACCCCATCAGTTGTATCACTAAATCATCATGCAAATTTGGCAAATGGTTTTGCATGTCTTTGTATTATTAATGTTTCATAATATTTCAAAAACAGATTTTCTGGGAAACCTAGTCTTGGGGATGCCCTTCTTTTGTTTTTTTAAATAGCTATATTCAATTGTGTAACCTTGGACAAATCAGCTAGCCTCTGTTAACCTCAGTCTCCCCACCTGTAGGAGAAAGGAGGGCATCATTTCTAAGGTCTTTTCAAGAGAAAACATTTTTAATTCTATGATTGAGCAAAGTTTTACATAAAACCTTTATATTTTCTTGCCTTCCCCTTTCCACCCCCTGCAAAGGCACCCTGATCATTTCTCCTTTTCTTTGGGCCTGATTGTCTCTTCTTGTTTATAGCTGCCACTAATTTGCTCGTTTGCTTGCTGGAAAATAGCTAATTAAAACCCACTTCAGCTAACAAGCTGACTGGGACCATGCAAATGTCACTCTCTGCTGTCTGCTATTTCCGTTTATACTTTACATTATTAGTGTTGTTTTTCCTCTCTGTGTTATAATGAATGCAAGGATAGATTTAGCGCTCTCTTCACAGGTGTGCACTGGTACGACCGCCTCCATCCCAGGAAAGCGCTGCTGTTTTACTGCACTTCAGCACTTTGAGTGTTATTACCCTTGACAGTTAATGGTTTCAGACTACATTGCTTGTTAGCTAGATTTTTGAACAGCTTCATCTATCTTTTTGTTTTTACAGTGACTGGCCACATTAAGTATATGTGTCTGAGCTATTAGTCCCGTCTGTTCATCGCATGCATTTCACTTGGTGTAGGGTTCTTTTTTTTTCTCTAAAATTAGTATGTATTGTCATCCATATACTTCAACACATCGACTTTTGTTATAATTATGCTGTCATCATTGTACTTCCACACATTTGCTAATTTATTGTAGCTAAATTAGACCTAATATTAGCAATTTTGCAGCTGTTCCTTTAGAACATACACAGCCATATATTTGAACACTATTTGGTAATTATATTTCTCAGTAAAAGAATTGACCACATTTTTAAGAGGGAGAGAGTGGGAAGATGGGGAAAAGGGGATTACATCAAAATAAACTCACCTGAGAGTGGAAATAAGAGCAAGGAAATGGAAATGGAAAGAAAAGTGCATTACAGAAAATATCTGAGAGTAGATTCCAGAGTAAACTAACAGCAGTGAATGCTTAGGCAGCGTTGTGCAATTCAAAGAGTATGTGTGTTAGGTCTGACACTTGCAAAGAAGAAAGCATTTCTGGGCAGGGATTTTCTCTACTATATTCTGTTGCTGTGAATGTGTTACCATGAGAAAATTATGGTAGAGTTTTTGAGTGAACTGCAAAGGAAAGGAGAAAAGCACAGGCTGTGTGGATACCTCCATGAAAATCTGGTATCCAGAACATTGTTGCACAATGCTTTGATGTAAAAATATGCCTGAATGAAAGAATGTGAGGTGAGGACAAGAGTATTATTTGAATCTTTATATGTTTATATCTGGATTTGATATTGAATAAGTATGAAAAAGATACCTGCTATGTGAAAACTTTGCATTGTATGTGGTGTCCATGTGTGAGTTTGTGTAGTTTGGTTTTGATTGCATTATGAGATTTTAACATGATATAAGCATAAAATTATGCAATGCCAGTCTTGGTATAGCATAGGACAAAAGATAAATGACCAACAAGAGAGATTCTTCTAGAACATAAACTGCCTGATGTGAGTAGTTGAGTATTTTGTAAATCCACCTGTGTACTGTTTAACATATTGAGTTAGAAATCCATCTAATGGGACCCTTGTGGTCTAAAGGAATTCATGAGAACTCTCAGAGTATATGAACTTATTCCTAGGAGGTTACTTACAAAAATAACCTAACTCAGTAAGTATTGGTTGTTATGGCTACTATTCCATGCTTTGGTGGATCCAAAATGTTGCATACAATGGCTTAAAACAACTAAAACACAATTTATAATGATACCAATGACTTGACTTTGAGAATATATCTTAGGCAAGTCCATTTTTCTGAAGGTAATATTGTGCCTAGTATATTATAGGTTTGAGTATAACATCTCTCTTAGACTTCTATATTTTTATTCCAATTGGGTCACAAGAGATCAATTTTCTTTGCTGAAAATCCACCATTCTGACTTCCCTCTTTTGCTTCTTTGTCAGTAAAGTCAAATAGCTCATATCTCTTCTCTTCTTCAATTAATCAGATCCTACTCTTCAACCTTTAGAAAGCAAAGCAAATTAAAATGGCTAAAACATTTTACAACATACTCTTCACTGAGCATTTATGTTTTTATGGGGAATATCCCTTAAACTTAAAATAAATGTTTCAGTAGTGGAATTAGGAGGAGAATCAGTAGGTAGAAAAGCAAAAAAATTTAAGGGAAGAGAAAATTGCGGGGAAGATTATGTAACCAATGCATCAACCTAACTTTTTTTCCCATGAAAAGATAATGGCCTAACTGGAACTTACATGATCATCAGTAAACATATCCTAACCTCACATAGAGTGGGGAAAGATCTCAGTTGAGATTTGAGGCAATGTTGATTTAATACATAAGAGGTTGGGAGTCAAAAAGACAGCAAATATCCAACAGTATCAAGTGAGTGAAACAATATATAAGGTCCTTCGTATTCCTTGGTATTAGTCCTCTCAATTCACCTTGGATTGAAACACTACCATGAGACTTCTTTTTTTTTGTATAAGTCACTTTTTAGTACAAGCTCAAGTAGAATTAAAATAATGAGATAGTCAGTCATTCTCCTAAAAATCCTCTATAGACACCAGGCCCTTCTGCCACAGGAATTACTACCTTAGCTTAGATTTGTCTACTGAACAGTGTATCTTAAGCACTGACTCTACCACCTGTATCAAGAATCTAAGGGAAATTAAACTAAAGTTTCCTCTCCCTAGCCACAGTTCACTTCCTCAGGTTCATAGAAACAGGAGAATTGTCTCACTTGATTTTCTTTGTCCTAATCTATATGGCTCCAGAACTAGCAACTTAACTGGCTACAAGGGCAAAGAAAAGAGGTTGATAAAGGCAGCATCTTAGTCCATTCCATGTTGCTATAAATGAAAAACTGAGGTAAAGTAATTCAGTTTTTAAAAAAGGTTTATGGGTAGGACCTGAAGATGGTGACTGCATAGATGGATCCCTGAGATTCTCCGAACGTGAGTTTCCCAAAAAGACTATTACTCTTCTTCCTGCACCCTCCTGCCCACCTCCAGCCACACTGGTACGTGGCTTGGGGACTTTTGGTCCCACGCAGGGCCAGACATTGCCGCCGGACTACGGCTGCTCCACTGTATGTGATTCCGGCCGGCTGGGGAATTCCAAATCCCAGATCCCAGCTCCATCCCTGGCCACATCTTCACGACCTGCACCCAGTGCGAAGCTGCCAGTAATGCAGAGAGGTTCTGAGCACTCACCCCTTAGAGATACTGGTCCCATTTCTGGCTAAAGTGCCCTGGGAGGGACCCAGAGCCACCACCTGCCCTCTGGAGCACCTGGCCCACCCTGGCTGAGGCACTCAGCATGCGCGATCACAGGCCTGTGTAAGGGGGCAGAACCCCAAGCTGGCATAAGGTGCCAATCGCAGGCTTCCAGCTCCAGAGGAGGAAACACCTGACCCTGTCCTCCACCCCAGCCAGCTGGAGGCACCCCAGATCCAGTGCTCAGCTGTGCAGCTGGTCCCACCTAGAGACCCACAGGAGCCCCCTAAAAGTGAAAGTAAAACCACCACCTCCACCATTTTCAAGGCATATTTACATCACATCACCCCGCCCACCTAGCAGAGCCTCCACCTCGGTTCCCACGGTGACGTCATTAACAGGAGACAAAGCCCCTTCCCTATGCTGAATAGAGACTAGTGTCACAGATCTCCCAGGCAACAAGCTAACTGCCTGCAACAGAAACAGAGGAGAGAGGCTGGAGATTAGATCTCAGGAACTTGATCCACTAAGGAACAAAAGAGAAAAATCTACACAAATGAAGAAAAACCAAACGAAGAATATGGGTCTCTCCCATACTCCTGGGAGGGCAGACACTGAGAAAACTGACATTGGAATGCAAACAACTGAATGATCTCAAAATACAACCCTAATCAAGACATTAATGGAGAGATTAAAAAGAATTGAGGAGACTCAAGAAGAAACTAGAAAGGAGCTGATATCTGAGATAACAGTAATAAATAATATCTGAGATAACAGTAATAAAGAATACAGTGAATGAAATAAACAATAAACTGTTAAGCATGGAAAGCAGAATTACCCAAGCAGAAGAAAGAGTCTCAGAGCTTGAGGACCTAAATATAGAAATAGCCCAAACTCTCAAAAACACAGAAAACAAGCTCAAAAAGACAGAAAAAAGCCTTCAAGAGATGAGCGATGACCTCAAGAGGCCTAACCTAAGAGTAATTGGTCTGCCTGAGGCAGAAAAAGAGACAGAGACCACATTGGAACAAACCTTCCATGAGCTCATTCAAGAAAACTTCCCTTATCTAATCAATGATGCAAAAACTCAAGCACAAGAGATCCAGAGAACCCCTGCAAGACAACAAATGAGAAAACCAACTCCTAGACACATAATAATTTGCCTAAACAAAGTAGGCATAAAAGAAAAAATCCTAAAGACAGCAAGAGAAAAAGGTCAGATTACTTACCATGGAAAACCAATTAGAATAGCAGCAGATTTATCTACAGAAACCCTGTAGGCTAGGAGAGCTTGGAGCCCTATCTTCAAAGTCCTAAAAGATAAACAATTTCAACCAAGAATAACCTACCCTGCCACATTAAGCTTTATCAGCAAGGGAGAATTAAAATCTTTCCCAGATATCCAATCCCTAAGAACTTATGCTACCACCAAACCACCTCTACATGAAACACTTAAGAAAGTACAAAACACCGAACAAAAGGGGGAAAAAAGAGCAACATTTTTCACAAGAGTACAGGAAAAAGAATAAAATACATATGAAGCAACCCCAAAAACAAAAGAAAGACAATAAACCAAGAGGAAGAACAACTCTAAAAGAACTGTATGTTAGGGATGAACTCTCACATTTCAATAATTAACCTGAATGTGAATGGACTAAATGCACCACTGAAAAGACATAGAATGGCAAAATGAATAAAATATCATGAGGCAACAATATACTGCCTTCAAGAGAACCATCTCACTAGAAAAGACATGCACAGACTCAAAGTAAGAGGATGGGAAACAAATTTCCAGGCAAATGGAACACAAAAGAAAGGAGGAGTCATGATCCTAATTTCAGACAAAATACCATTTAAGCTATCAAAAATTTAAAAAGATACAGAGGGCCACTACATAATGATAAAAGGCTCACTCCATTATCAAGAAATATCTATCCTAAACATATATGCTCCTAACATAGGTGCACCAACTTTTACAAAGCAACTCCTAGGAAAATTAAAGAAAGATATTGACTCTAACACCATCATAACTGGGGACTTTAATACCCCACTCACAACCCTCGACAGATCATCGGGACAAAAAATCAGCAACGAGATTCGGAACCTCAATGTGATTCTGGATCAAATGTATTTAAATGATACCTACAGAACATCCAACCAAAGACCAGAGAATACACATTCTATTCATCACCTCATGGGACGTATTCCAAGATCGACCACATTATCAGTCATAAATCAAGCATAAGCAAACTTAAAAAGACCAAAATTCTACCATGCACCTTCTTGGAACACAGTGGAATAAAAATAAACATTGGCACCAACAAGGTCCCCCCAAAACCCACAAAGACATGGACACTAAACAGCATGATGTTAAACAACTCCTGGATCAATGATGAAATCAAAACAGAGATCAAAAGATACCAGGAAACAAATGAAAATAAAGAAACATCTTACCAAAATCTCTGGGATGCCTTAAAAGCTGTAGTAAGAGGGGAATTTATATCCCTACAAACACACATGAAGAAAATGGAAGGAGCACAAATTAATAGCATAACAAGCCACCTAAGGAAGCTGGAAAAGCAAGATCACAAAAACCCTAATTTCAGCAGAGGAATCCAGATCACCAAAATAAAAGCCTAGACCCAGGACATAGAAGACAAACAGACAATACAAAAAATCAATGAAACAAAAGGCTGGTTCTTCAAAAGGATAAACAAGATCGATGGTCCCCTAGCTAGACTGACCAAGAAAAAGAAGGAAAAAACCCAAATAAGCACAATCAGAAACACAAAAGATGAAGTCACATCTGACCCTGAAGAAATACAAAAGATCATCAGAGACTACTATATACACTTGTATGGAAACAAACTTGAAAACCTCAAGGAAATGGAGGACTTTCTGTCATCACACAACCTGCCTAGGTTAAAACAAGAAGAAATGGAGACCCTAAATAGACCAATAACAATCAAGGAAATTGACTACATAATAAGAAAACTACCTACAAAAAAAAGCCCCAGACCAGATGGCTTTCCAGCAGAATTCTACAAGACATTTAAGGAGGAACTGATTCCAATTCTACTGAAGCTATTTCAGGCAATTGAAAAAGATGGAACCCTCCCCAAATCATTTTATGAAGCTAACATCACATTGATACCCAAGCCAAGTAAAGATCCAACAAAAAAGAGAACCACATGCCAATATCTTTGATGAACATAGACACTAAAATTCTCAACAAGATCCTAGCAAACCGGATTCAACAACACATCTCAAAAATCATTCATTATGACCAAGTAAGATTCATTCCTGGGACGCAAGGCTGGTTCAACATTCGTAAAAGAATAAATGTAGTTAAATACATCAACAGATGTCAAAACAAAAACCACATGATTATATCATTAGATGCAGAAAAAGCTTTTGATAAAATCCAGCACCCCTTATTGATAAAAACCCTCAAACATCTAGGCATACAGGGAACATACCTCAAAGTAGTAAAAGCCATCTACGAGAAACCTACAGCCAGCATACTCCCAAATCGACAAAAATTGGAACCATTTCCCCTGAAAACTGGAACAAGACAAGGATGCCCACTCTCACCCCTCCTGTTCAATATAGTATTGGAAGTCCTGGCTAGAGCGATCAGAGAAGAGAAGGCAATCAGGGGTATCCAATAGGAAAAGAGGAAGTCAAATTATCTCTCTTTGCAGGTGACATAATCATATACCTTGAAAACCCAAGAGAATCTGTCAAAAACCTCCTTACACTGATAAAGGCCTTCGGCAAAGTCTCAGGATATAAAATAAATGTGCAAAAGACAATCGCATTTCTTTACACCAATAATAAACAAACAGAAACCCAAATAAGAAGCACAATTCCATTCACAATAGCCACAAAAAAAATGAAATACCTTGGCATCTTCCTAACCAGAGACGTGAAAGACCTTTACATAGAAAACTACAAAACTCTGCTCAAAGAAATCAAAGATGACACAAACAAGTGGAAAAATATTCCATGCTCATGGATTGGAAGAATCAACATTGTGAAGATGTCCATCTTACCTAAGGCAATCTACAAATTCAATGCAATACTTATCAAATTACCAGCAACATTCTTCTCAGACCTAGAAAAAGCAACACAGAAATTAATATGGAAACACAAACGACCAAGAATAGCCAGAACAATCCTCAGCAAAAGAAACAAAGTAGGTGGTATCACGTTACCAGACTTCAAACTTTACTATAAAGCTACAATCTTCAAAACAGCTTGGTATTGGTATAGGAACAGGTATATAGACCAATG